>NC_064924.1:23328202-23634364 GCF_023897955.1 Schistocerca gregaria | reverse complement strand
ACAACAGTCACCATGCGCCCTTTCCTCCATGGCAGTAATATCTCAAGCAGTCTACGCTTTGATCGTTCCCTGGCAGACCAATAGTAGTTTCCGATGCACATCTGGAGGCATTCTTTAATCTGTGGAATATCAGAGCGTTGTGGAAACACAGAAATTGCATCGGGATTGAATACAACAGTCACTATGCGCACTTTCCTCCGTGGGAGTAATGTCTCAAACAGTTTACGCTTTGATCGTTCCCTGGAAGACCAGTAGTAGTTTCCGATGAACATCTAGGGGTATTCTGTAATTTGTGGACTATCAGAGTGTTGTTGAAACAAATAAATTGCATCGCGATTGAATACAACATTCATCATGCGCACTTTCCTCCATGGGAGTAATGTCTCAAACAGTCTACGATTTGATCGTGCCCTGCAATCCCAGTAGTAGTTTCCGATGCACATCTGGAGGCATTCTGAAATCTGTGGACCTTCAAAGTGTTGATGAAACACAGAAATTGCCTCGGGATTGAATACAACAGTCATCATACGCATTTTCCTCCATGGGAGTAATGTCTCAAACAGTCTACGCTTTGATCGTTCACTGGAAGACCAGTAGTAGTTTCCGATACACATCTGGTGTCATTCTGTAATGTGCGGACTATCAGAGTGTTGTTGATACACAGAAATTGCATCGGGATTGTATACAACAGTCACCATGCGCAATTCTCCTCCATGGGAGTAATGTCTCAAACAGTCTACGCTTTGATCGATTCCTGGAAGACCAGTAGTAGTTTCCGATGCACATCTGGTGTCATTCTGTAATGTGTGGACTATCAGAGTGTTGTTGAAACACAGAAATTGCATCGGGATTGTATACAACAGTCACCATGCGCACTTTCCTCCATGGGAGTAATGCCCAAACAGTCTACATTTTGATCGTTCCCTGGCACACCACTAGTAGTTTCCGATGCATATCTGGTATCAATATTTAATCTCTGGACTGTCAGAGTGTTGATGAAACACACAAATTGCATCGGGATTGAATACAAAAGTCACCATGCGCAGTTTCCTACTCGGGAGTAATGTCTCAAACAGTTTACGCTTTCATCGTTCCCTGGAAGACTAGTAGTAGTTTCCGATGCACACCTTGGGGCATTCTGTAATGTGTGGACTATCAGAGTGTTGATGAAACACAGAAATTGCATCGGGATTGAATACAACAGCCACCATGCGCACTTTCCTCCATGGGAGTAATTTCTCAAACAGTCTACGCTTTGATCGTTCCCTGGAGGACAAGTAGTAGTTTCCGATGCACATCTGGTGTCATTCTGTATTGTGTGGACAATCAGAGTGTTGATGAAACACAGAAATTGCATCGGGATTGAATACAACAGTCACCATGCGCACTTCCCTCTATGTGAGTAATGTCTCAAACAGTTTACGCTTTGATCGTACCCTGGCAGACCAGTAGTAGTTTCCGATGCACACCTGGAGGCATTCTGAAATCTGTGGACCTTCAAAGTGTTGATGAAATACAGAAATTACCTCTGGACTGAATACAACAGTCATCATTCGCATTTTCCTCCATGGGAGTAATGTCTCAAACGGTCTACGCTTTGATCGTTCCCTGGAAGACGAGTAGTAGTTTCCGATTCACATCTGGAGGCATTCTGTAATCTGTGGACTATCAGAGTGTTGTTGAAACACAGAAATTGCATCGCGATTGAATACAACAGTCACCATGCGCACTTACCTCCATGGGAGTAATGTCTCTAACAGACTACGCTTTGATCGTTCCCTGGAAGACCAGTAGTAGTTTCCGATTCCTTTCTGGAGGCATTCTGTAATCTGTGAACAATCAGGGTGTTGTTGAAACACATAAATTGCATCGGGATTGAATGCACTAGTCACCATGCGCACTTCCCTCCAAGGGAGTAATGTCTCAAAGAGTCTACTCTTTGATCGGTTTCTGGAAGACCAGTAGTAGTTTCTTATGCACATCGGGAGGCATTCTGTAATCTGTGGACCTTCAAAGTGTTGATGAAACACTGAAATCGCATCGGGATTGAATACAATAGTCACCATGCGCACTTTCCTCCATGGGAGTAATGTCTCAAACAATCTACGCTTCGTTCGTTCCCTGGAAGACCAGTAGTAGTTTTCGATGCACATCTGTGGGCCTTCTGTAATGTGTGGACTATCAGAGTGTTGATGAAACACAGAAATGGCATCAGGATTGAATACAACCATCACCATGCGCCCTTTCCTCCATGGCAGTAATTTCTCAAGCAGTCTACGCTTTGATCGTTCCCTGGCAGACCACTAGTAGTTTCCGATGCACATCTGGAGGCATTCATTAATCTGTGGAATATCAGAGCGTTGTTGAAACACAGAAATTGCTTCGGGATTGAATACAAGAGTCACCATGCGCACTTTCCTCCGTGGGAGTAATGTCTCAAACAGTTTACGCTTTGATCGTTCCCTGGAAGACCAGTAGTAGTTTCCGATGAACATCTGGGGGCATTCTGTAATTTGTGGACTATCAGAGTGTTGTTGAAACAAATAAATTGCATCGCGATTGAATACAACAGTTATCATGCGCACTTTCCTCCATGGGAGTAATGTCTCAAACAGTCTACGATTTGATCGTGCCCTGCAAACCCAGTAGTAGTTTCCGATGCACATCTGGAGTCATTCTGAAATCTGTGGACCCTCAAAGTGTTGATGAAACACAGAAATTGCCTCGGGATTGAATACAACAGTCATCATACGCATTTTCCTCCATGGGAGTAATGTCTCAAACAGTCTACGCTTGGATCGTTCCCTGCAATACCAGTAGCAGTTTCCGATGCACATCTGAAGGCATTCTGTAATCTGAGGACTATCAAAGTGTTGATGAAACACAGAAACTGCATCCTGAATGAATACAACAGTGACCATGCGCACTTTCCTCCGTGAGAGTAATGTCTCAAACAGTCTACTCTTTGGTCGTTCCCTGGAAGACCAGTAGTAGTTTCCGATGCACATCTGGTGTCATTCTGTAATCTGTGGACTATCAGAGTGTTGATGAATCACAAAAATTGCATCGGGATTGAATAAAACAGTCACCATGCGCACTTTCCTACTCGGGAGTAATGTCTCAAACAGTTTACGCTTTCATCGTTCCCTGGAAGACTAGTAGTAGTTTCCGATGCACACCTTGGGGCATTCTGTAATGTGTGGACTATCAGAGTGTTGATGAACCACAGAAATTGCATCGGGATTGAATACAACAGTCATGATGCGCACTTTCCTCCATGGGAGTAATTTCTCAAACAGTCTACGCTTTGATCGTTCCCTGGAGGACAAGTAGTAGTTTCCGATGCACATCTGGTGTCATTCTGTATTGTGTGGACTATCAGAGTGTTGTTGAAACACATAAATTGCATCGGGATTGAATGCACTAGTCACCATGCGCATTTCCCTCCAAGGGAGTAATGTCTCAAACAGTCTACTCTTTGATCGATTTCTGGAAGACCAGTAGTAGTTTCTTATGCACATCGGGAGGCATTCTGTAATCTGTGGACCTTCAAAGTGTTGATGAAACACTGAAATTGCATCGGGATTGAATACAATAGTCACCATGCGCACTTTCCTCCATGGGAGTAATGTCTCAAACAATCTACGCTTCGTTCGTTCCCTGGTAGACCAGTAGTAGTTTCCGATGCACATCTGTGGGCCTTCTGTAATGTGTGGACTATCAGAGTGTTGATGAAACACAGAAATGGCATCAGGATTGAATACAACAGTCACCATGCGCCCTTTCCTCCATGGCAGTAATTTCTCAAGCAGTCTACGCTTTGATCGTTCCCTGGCAGACCACTAGTAGTTTCCGATGCACATCTGGAGGCATTCATTAATCTGTGGAATATCAGAGCGTTGTTGAAACACAGAAATTGCATCGGGATTGAATACAACAGTCACTATGCGCACTTTCCTCCGTGGGAGTAATGTCTCAAACAGTTTACGCTTTGATCGTTCCCTGGAAGACCAGTAGTAGTTTCCGATGAACATCTAGGGGTATTCTGTAATTTGTGGACTATCAGAGTGTTGTTGAAACAAATAAATTGCATCGCGATTGAATACAACAGTCACCATGCGCACTTACCTCCATGGGAGTAATGTCTCTAACAGACTACGCTTTGATCGTTCCCTGGAAGACCAGTAGTAGTTTCCGATTCCTTTCTGGAGGCATTCTGTAATCTGTGAACAATCAGGGTGTTGTTGAAACACATAAATTGCATCGGGATTGAATGCACTAGTCACCATGCGCACTTCCCTCCAAGGGAGTAATGTCTCAAACAGTCTACTCTTTGATCGGTTTCTGGAAGACCAGTAGTAGTTTCTTATGCACATCGGGAGGCATTCTGTAATCTGTGGACCTTCAAAGTGTTGATGAAACACTGAAATCGCATCAGGATTGAATACAATAGTCAACATGCGCACTTTCCTCCATGGGAGTAATGTCTCAAACAATCTACGCTTCGTTCGTTCCCTGGAAGACCAGTAGTAGTTTTCGATGCACATCTGTGGGCCTTCTGTAATGTGTGGACTATCAGAGTGTTGATGAAACACAGAAATGGCATCAGGATTGAATACAACCATCACCATGCGCCCTTTCCTCCATGGCAGTAATTTCTCAAGCAGTGTACGCTTTGATCGTTCCCTGGCAGACCCCTAGTAGTTTCCGATGCACATCTGGAGGCATTCTTTAATCTGTGGAATATCAGAGCGTTGTTGAAACACAGAAATTGCTTCGGGATTGAATACAAGAGTCACCATGCGCACTTTCCTCCGTGGGAGTAATGTCTCAAACAGTTTACGCTTTGATCGTTCCCTGGAAGACCAGTAGTAGTTTCCGATGAACATCTGGGGGCATTCTGTAATTTGTGGACTATCAGGGTGTTGTTGAAACAAATAAATTGCATCGCGATTGAATACAACAGTTATCATGCGCACTTTCCTCCATGGGAGTAATGTCTCAAACAGTCTACGATTTGATCGTGCCCTGCAAACCCAGTAGTAGTTTCCGATGCACATCTGGAGGCATTCTGAAATCTGTGGACCCTCAAAGTGTTGATGAAACACAGAAATTGCCTCGGGATTGAATACAACAGTCATCATACGCATTTTCCTCCATGGGAGTAATGTCTCAAACAGTCTACGCTTGGATCGTTCCCTGCAATACCAGTAGCAGTTTCCGATGCACATCTGAAGGCATTCTGTAATCTGAGGACTATCAAAGTGTTGATGAAACACAGAAACTGCATCCTGAATGAATACAACAGTGACCATGCGCACTTTCCTCCGTGAGAGTAATGTCTCAAACAGTCTACGCTTTGGTCGTTCCCTGGAAGACCAGTAGTAGTTTCCGATGCACATCTGGTGTCATTCTGTAATCTGTGGACTATCAGAGTGTTGATGAATCACAAAAATTGCATCGGGATTGAATAAAACAGTCACCATGCGCACTTTCCTACTCGGGAGTAATGTCTCAAACAGTTTACGCTTTCATCGTTCCCTAGAAGACTAGTAGTAGTTTCCGATGCACACCTTGGGGCATTCTGTAATGTGTGGACTATCAGAGTGTTGATGAACCACAGAAATTGCATCGGGATTGAATACAACAGTCATGATGCGCACTTTCCTCCATGGGAGTAATTTCTCAAACAGTCTACGCTTTGATCGTTCCCTGGAGGACAAGTAGTAGTTTCCGATGCACATCTGGTGTCATTCTGTATTGTGTGGACAATCAGAGTGTTGATGAAACACAGAAATTGCATCGGGATTGAATACAACAGTCACCATGCGCACTTTCCTCCGTGGGAGTAATGTCTCAAACGGTCTACGCTTTGATCGTTCCCTGGAAGACCAGTAGTAGTTTCCGATGCACATCTGGGGGCATTCTGTAATCTGTGGACTATCAGAGTGTTGTTGAAACACAGAAATTGCATCGCGATTGAATACAACAGTCACCATGCGCACTTACCTCCATGGGAGTAATGTCTCTAACAGTCTACGCTTTGATTGTTCCCTGGAAGACCAGTAGTAGTTTCCGATGCCTTTCTGGGGGCATTCTGTAATCTGTGAACAATCAGGGTGTTGTTGAAACACATAAATTGCATCGGGATTGAATGCACTAGTCACCATGCGCACTTCCCTCCAAGGGAGTAATGTCTCAAACAGTCTACTCTTTGATCGATTTCTGGAAGACCAGTAGTAGTTTCTTATGCACATCGGGAGGCATTCTGTAATCTGTGGACCTTCAAAGTGTTGATGAAACACTGAAATTGCATCGGGATTGAATACAATAGTCACCATGCGCACTTTCCTCCATGGGAGTAATGTCTCAAACAATCTACGCTTCGTTCGTTCCCTGGTAGACCAGTAGTAGTTTCCGATGCACATCTGTGGGCCTTCTGTAATGTGTGGACTATCAGAGTGTTGATGAAACACAGAAATGGCATCAGGATTGAATACAACAGTCACCATGCGCCCTTTCCTCCATGGCAGTAATTTCTCAAGCAGTCTACGCTTTGATCGTTCCCTGGCAGACCACTAGTAGTTTCCGATGCACATCTGGAGGCATTCATTAATCTGTGGAATATCAGAGCGTTGTTGAAACACAGAAATTGCATCGGGATTGAATACAACAGTCACTATGCGCACTTTCCTCCGTGGGAGTAATGTCTCAAACAGTTTACGCTTTGATCGTTCCCTGGAAGACCAGTAGTAGTTTCCGATGAACATCTAGGGGTATTCTGTAATTTGTGGACTATCAGAGTGTTGTTGAAACAAATAAATTGCATCGCGATTGAATACAACATTCATCATGCGCACTTTCCTCCATGGGAGTAATGTCTCAAACAGTCTACGATTTGATCGTGCCCTGCAATCCCAGTAGTAGTTTCCGATGCACATCTGGAGGCATTCTGAAATCTGTGGACCTTCAAAGTGTTGATGAAACACAGAAATTGCCTCGGGATTGAATACAACAGTCATCATACGCATTTTCCTCCATGGGAGTAATGTCTCAAACAGTCTACGCTTTGATCGTTCACTGGAAGACCAGTAGTAGTTTCCGATACACATCTGGTGTCATTCTGTAATGTGCGGACTATCAGAGTGTTGTTGAAACACAGAAATTGCATCGGGATTGTATACAACAGTCACCATGCGCAATTCTCCTCCATGGGAGTAATGTCTCAAACAGTCTACGCTTTGATCGATTCCTGGAAGACCAGTAGTAGTTTCCGATGCACATCTGGTGTCATTCTGTAATGTGTGGACTATCAGAGTGTTGTTGAAACACAGAAATTGCATCGGGATTGTATACAACAGTCACCATGCGCACTTTCCTCCATGGGAGTAAAGCCCAAACAGTCTACATTTTGATCGTTCCCTGGCACACCACTAGTAGTTTCCGATGCATATCTGGTATCAATATTTAATCTCTGGACTGTCAGAGTGTTGATGAAACATACAAATTGCATTGGGATTGAATACAAAAGTCACCATGCGCACTTTCCTCAATGGGAGTAATGTCTCAAACAGTCTACGATTTGATCGTTCCCTGCAAAACCTGTAGTTGTTTCCGATGCACATCTGGAGGCATTCTGAAATCTGTGGACCTTCAAAGTGTTGATAAAACACAGAAATAACCCCTGGATTGAATACAACAGTCATTATACGCATCTTCCTCCATGGGAGTAATGTATCAAGCAGTCTACGCTTTGATCGTTCCCTGCAAGACCAGTAGCAGTTTCCGATGCACATCTGGAGGCATTCTGTAATCTGAGGACTATCAAAGTGTTGATGAAACACAGAAACTGCATCCTGAATGAATACAACAGTGACCATGCGCACTTTCCTCCGTGAGAGTAATGTCTCAAACAGTCTACGCTTTGGTCGTTCCCTGGAGGACAAGTAGTAGTTTCCGATGCACATCTGGTGTCATTCTGTATTGTGTGGACAATCAGAGTGTTGATGAAACACAGAAATTGCATCGGGATTGAATACAACAGTCACCATGCGCACTTCCCTCTATGTGAGTAATGTCTCAAACAGTTTACGCTTTGATCGTACCCTGGAAGACCAGTAGTAGTTTCCGATGCACACCTGGAGGCATTCTGAAATCTGTGGACCTTCAAAGTGTTGATGAAATACAGAAATTACCTCTGGACTGAATACAACAGTCATCATTCGCATTTTCCTCCATGGGAGTAATGTCTCAAACGGTCTACGCTTTGATCGTTCCCTGGAAGTCCAGTAGTAGTTTCCGATGCACATCTGGTGTCATTCTGTAATGTGTGGACTATCAGAGTGTTGTTGAAACACAGAAAATGCATCGGGATTGTATACAACAGTCACCATGCGCAATTTTCCTCCATGGGAGTAATGTCTCAAACAATCTACGCTTTGATCGTTCCCTGGAAGACGAGTAGTAGTTTCCGATTCACATCTGGAGGCATTCTGTAATCTGTGGACTATCAGAGTGTTGTTGAAACACAGAAATTGCATCGCGATTGAATACAACAGTCACCATGCGCACTTACCTCCATGGGAGTAATGTCTCTAACAGACTACGCTTTGATCGTTCCCTGGAAGACCAGTAGTAGTTTCCGATTCCTTTCTGGAGGCATTCTGTAATCTGTGAACAATCAGGGTGTTGTTGAAACACATAAATTGCATCGGGATTGAATGCACTAGTCACCATGCGCACTTCCCTCCAAGGGAGTAATGTCTCAAACAGTCTACTCTTTGATCGGTTTCTGGAAGACCAGTAGTAGTTTCTTATGCACATCGGGAGGCATTCTGTAATCTGTGGACCTTCAAAGTGTTGATGAAACACTGAAATTGCATCGGGATTGAATACAATAGTCACCATGCGCACTTTCCTCCATGGGAGTAATGTCTCAAACAATCTACGCTTCGTTCGTTCCCTGGAAGACCAGTAGTAGTTTTCGATGCACATCTGTGGGCCTTCTGTAATGTGTGGACTATCAGAGTGTTGATGAAACACAGAAATGGCATCAGGATTGAATACAACCATCACCATGCGCCCTTTCCTCCATGGCAGTAATTTCTCAAGCAGTCTACGCTTTGATCGTTCCCTGGCAGACCCCTAGTAGTTTCCGATGCACATCTGGAGGCATTCTTTAATCTGTGGAATATCAGAGCGTTGTTGAAACACAGAAATTGCATCGGGATTGAATACAAGGGTCACCATGCGCACTTTCCTCCGTGGGAGTAATGTCTCAAACGGTCTACGCTTTGATCGTTCCCTGGAAGACCAGTAGTAGTTTCCGATGCACATCTGGTGTCATTCTGTAATCTGTGGACTATCAGAGTGTTGATGAATCACAAAAATTGCATCGGGATTGAATAAAACAGTCACCATGCGCACTTTCCTACTCGGGAGTAATGTCTCAAACAGTTTACGCTTTCATCGTTCCCTGGAAGACTAGTAGTAGTTTCCGATGCACACCTTGGGGCATTCTGTAATGTGTGGACTATCAGAGTGTTGATGAAACACAGAAATTGCATCGGGATTGAATACAACAGTCACCATGCGCACTTTCCTCCATGGGAGTAATTTCTCAAACAGTCTACGCTTTGATCGTTCCCTGGAGGACAAGTAGTAGTTTCCGATGCACATCTGGTGTCATTCTGTATTGTGTGGACAATCAGAGTGTTGATGAAACACAGAAATTGCATCGGGATTGAATACAACAGTCACAATGCGCACTTCCCTCTATGTGAGTAATGTCTCAAACAGTTAACGCTTTGATCGTACCCTGGAAGACCAGTAGTAGTTTTCGATGCACACCTGGAGGCATTCTGAAATCTGTGGACCTTCAAAGTGTTGATGAAATACAGAAATTACCTCTGGACTGAATACAACAGTCATCATTAGCATTTTCCTCCATGGGAGTAATGTCTCAAACGGTCTACGCTTTGATCGTGCCCTGGAAGTCCAGTAGTAGTTTCCGATGCACATCTGGTGTCATTCTGTAATGTGTGGACTATCAGAGTGTTGTTGAAGCACAGAAAATGCATTGGGATTGAATACAAAAGTCACCGTGCGCACTTTCCTCAATGGGAGTAATGTCTCAAACAGTCTACGATTTGATCGTGCCCTGCAAACCCAGTAGTAGTTTCCGATGCACATCTGGTGTCATTCCGTAATCTGTGGACTATCAGAGTGTTGATGAATCACAAAAATTGCATCGGGATTGAATACAACAGTCACCATGCGCACTTTCCTACTTGGGAGTAATGTCTCAAACTGTGTACGCTTTGATCGATTTCTGGAAGACCAGTATAAGTTTCCGATGCACATCGGGAGGCATTCCGTAATCTGTGGACTATCAAAGTGTTGATGAAACACAGAAACTGCATCCTGAATGAATACAACAGTGACCATGCGCACTCTCCTCCGTGAGAGTAATGTCTCAAAATGTCTACGCTTTGGTCGTTCCCTGGAAGACCAGTTGTATTTCCCGATGCACATCTGGTGTCATTCTGTAATCTGTGGACTATCAGAGTGTTGATGAATCACAAAAATTGCATCGGGATTGAATAAAAGAGTCACCATGCGCACTTTCCTCCATGGGAGTAATGTATCTAACAGTTTACGATTTGATCGTTCCCTGGAAGACTAGTAGTAGTTTCCGATGCTCACCTTGGGGCATTCTGTAATGTGTGGACTATCAGAGTGTTGATGAAACACAGAAATTGCATCGGGATTGAATACAACAGTCACCATGCGCACATTCCTCTATGGGAGTAATTTCTCAAACAGTCTACGCTTTGATCGTTCCCTGGAGGACAAGTAGTAGTTTCCGATGCACATCTGGTGTCATTCTGTAATGTGTGGACTATCAGAGTGTTGATGAAACACAGAAATTGCATCTTGATTGAATACAACAGTCAGAATGCGCACTTTACTCCATGGGAGTAATGTTTCAAACAGTTTACGCTTTGATCGTTAACTGGATGACCAGAAGTAGATTCCGATGCACATCATGGGGCCTTCTGTAATGTGTGGACTATCAGAGTGTTGATGAAACACAGAAATTGCATCGGGATTGAATACAACAGTCACCATGCGCACTTTCCTCCGTGGGAGTAATGTCTCAAACAGTTTACGCTTTGATCGTTCGCTGGAAGACCAGTAGTAGTTTCCGATGAACATCTGGGGGCATTCTGTAATGTGGCGACTATCAGAGTGTTGTTGAAACAAATAAATTACATCGGGATTGATTACAACTGTCACCATGCGCACTTTCCTCCATGGGAGTAATGTCTCAAACAGTCTACTATTTGATCATTCCCTGCAAAACCAGTAGTTGTTTCCGATGCACATCAGGACGCATTCTGAAATCTGTGGACCTTCAAAGTGTTGATAAAACACAGAAATTACCTCAGGATTGAATACAACGGTCATCATACGCATTTTCCTCCATGGGAATAATGTCTCAAACAGTCTACGCTTTGATCGTTCCCTGGAAGACCAGTAGTAGTTTCCGATGCACATCTGGTGTCATTCTGTAATGTGTGGACTATCAGAGTGTTGTTGAAACACAGAAATAGCATTGGGATTGTATACAACAGTCACCGTGCGCAATTTTCCTCCATGGGAGTAATGTCTCAAACAATCTACGCTTTGACCGTTCCCTGGAAGACGAGTAGTAGTTTCCGATGCACATCTGGAGGCATTCTGTAATCTGTGGACTATCAGAGTGTTGTTGAAACACAGAAATTGCATCGGGATTGAATACAACAGTCACCATGCACACTTTCCTCCATGGGAGTAATGTCTCAAACAGTCTACGCTTTGATCGTTCCCTGGAAGACCAGTAGTAGTTTTCTATGCCTATCTGCGGGCATTCTGTAATCTGTGAACAATCAGAGTGTTGTTAAAACACATAAATTGCATCGGGATTGAATACACTAGTCACCATGCTCACTTCCCTCCATGGGAGTAATGACTCAAACAGTCTACGCTTTGATCGATTTCTGGAAGACCAGTAGTAGTTTCCGATGCACATCGGGAGGCATTCTGTAATCTGTGGACCTTCAAAGTGTTGATGAAACACTGAAATTGCATCGGTATTGAATACAACAGTCACCATGCGCACTAACCTCCATGGGAGTAATGTCTCAAACAATCTACGCTTCTTTCGTTCCCTGGAAGACCAGTAGTAGTTTCCGATGCATATCTGTGGGCCTCCTGTAATGTGTGGACTATCAGAGTGTTGATGAAACACAGAAATTGCATCGGGATTGAAAACAACAGTCACCATGCGGACTTTTCTCCGTGGGAGCAATGTCTCAAACAGTCTACGCTTTGGTCGTTCCCTGGAAGACCAGTAGTAGTTTCCGATGCACATCTGGTGTCATTCCGTAATCTGTGGACTGTCAGAGTGTTGATGAATCACAAAAATTGCATCGGGATTGAATACAACAGTCACCGTGCGCACTTTCCTACTCGGGAGTAATGTCTCAAACAGTTTACGCTTTGATCGTTCCCTGGAAGACTAGTAGTAGTTTCCGATGCACACCTTGGGGCATTCTGTAATGTGTGGACTATCAGAGTGTTGATGAAAAACAGAAATTGCATCGGGATTGAATACAACAGTCACCATGCGCACTTTCCTCCATTGGAGTAATGTCTCAAACAATCTACGCTTTGATCGTTCCCTGGAAGACGAGTAGTAGTTTCCGATGCACATCTGGATGCAATCTGTAATCTGTGGACTATCAGAGTGTTGTTGAAACACAGAAATTGCATCGGGATTGAATACAACAGTCACCATGCGCACTTTCCTCCATGGCAGTAATGTCTCAAACAGTCTACGCTTTGATCTTTCCCTGGAAGACCAGTAGTAGTTTCCGATGCACATCTGGAGGCATTCTGTAATCTGTGGACCTTCAAAGTGTTGATGAAACACAGAAATTGCATCGGGATTGAATACAACAGTCACCATGCGCACTTTCCTCCATGGGAGTAATGTCTCAAACAGTCTACCCTTTTATCGTTCCCTGGAGGACAAGTAGTAGTTTTCGATGCACATCTGGTGTCACTCTGTAATCTGTGGACAATCAGAGTGTTGATGAAACACAGAAATTGCATCGGGATTGAATACAACAGTCACCATGCGCACTTCCCTCCATGAGAGTAATGTCTCAAACAGTTTACGCTTTGATCGTACCCTGGAAACCAGTAGTAGTTTCCGATGCACATCTGGAGGCATTCTGAAATCTGTGGACCTTCAAAGTGTTGATGAAACACAGAAATTACCTGTGGATTGAATACAACAGTCATCATTCTCATTTTCCTCCATGGGAGTAATGTCTCAAACAGTCTACGCATTGATCGTTCCCTGGAAGACCAGTAGTAGTTTCCGATGCACATCTGCTGTCATTCTGTAATGTGTGGACTATCAGAGTGTTGTTGAAACACAGAAATTGCATCGGGATTGTATACAACAGTCACCATGCGCAATTTTCCTCCATGGGAGTAATGTCTCAAACAATCTACGCTTTGATCGTTCCCTGGAAGACGAGTAGTAGTTTCCGATGCACATATGGAGGTATTCTGTAATCTGTGGACTATCAGAGTGTTGTTGAAACACAGAAATTGCATCGGGATTGAATACAACAGTCACCATGCGCACTTTCCTCCATGGGAGTAATGTCTCAAAAAGTCTACGCTTTGATCGTTCCCTGGAAGACCAGTAGTAGTTTCCGATACCTATCTGGGGGCATTCTGTAATCTGTGAACAATCAGAGTGTTGTTGAAACACATAAATTGCATCGGGATTGAATACACTAGTCACCATGCGCACTTCCCTCCATGGGAGTAATGTCTCAAACAGTCTACGCTTTGATCGATTTCTGGAAGACCAGTAGTAGTTTCCGATGCACATCTGTGGGCCTTCTGTAATGTGTGGACTATCAGAGTGTTGATGAAACACAGAATTGCATCGGGATTGAATACAACAGTCACCATGCGCACTTTCCTCCATGGCAGTAATGTCTCAAGCAGTCTACGCTTTAATCGTTCCCTGGACGACCAGTAGTAGTTTCGGATGCACATCTGGTGTCATTCTGTAATGTGTGGACTATCAGAGTGTTGATGAAACATAGAAATTGCATCGTGATTGAATACAACAGTCACCATGCGCACTTTACTCCATGGGAGTAATGTTTCAAACAGTTTACGCTTTGATCGTTAACTGGATGACCAGAAGTAGTTTCTGATGCACATCATGGGGCCTTCTGTAATGTGTGGACTATCAGAGTGTTGTTGAAACACATAAATTGCATCGGGAGAGAATACAACAGTCACCATGCGCACTTTCCTACATTGGAGTAATGACTCAAACAATCTACGCTTTGATCGTTCCCTGGAAGACGAGTAGTAGTTTCCGATGCACATCTGGATGCATTCTGTAATCTGTGGACTATCAGAGTGTTGTTGAAACACAGAAATTGCATCGGGATTGATTACAACAGTCACCATGCGCACTTTCTTCCATGGCAGTAATGTCTCAAACAGTCTACGCTTTGATCGTTCCCTGGAAGACCAGTAGTAGTTTTCGATGCCTATCTGGGGGCATTCTGTAATCTGTGAACAATCAGAGAGTTATTGAAACACATAAATTGCACCGGGATTGAATACACTAGTCACCATGCTCACTTCCCTCCATGGGAGTAATGTCTCAAACAGTCTACGCATTGATCGATTTCTGGAAGACCAGTAGTAGTTTCCGATGCACATCGGGAGGCCTTCTGTAATCTGTGGACCTTCAAAGTGTTGACGAAACACTGAAATTGCATCGGTATTGAATACAACAGTCACCATGCGCACTTTCCTCCATGGGAGTAATGTCTCAAACAATCTACGCTTCGTTCGTTCCCTGGAAGACCAGTAGTAGTGTCCGATGCATATCTGTGGTCCTTCTGTAATGTGTGGAATATCAGAGTGATGATGAAACACAGAAATTGCATCGGGATTGAATACAACAGTCACCATGCGGACTTTTCTCCGTGGGAGCAATGTCTCAAACAGTCTACGCTTTGGTCGTTCCCTGGAAGACAAGTAGTAGTTTCCGATGCACATCTGGTGTCATTCCGTAATCTGTGGACTATCAGATTGTTGATGAATCACAAAAATTGCATCGGGATTGAATACAACAGTCACCATACGCACTTTCCTACTCGGGAGTAATGTCTCAAACAGTTTACGCTTTGATCGTTCCCTGGAAGACTAGTAGTAGTTTCCGATGCACATCTTGGGGCATTCTGTAATGTGTGGACTATCAGAGTGTTGATGAATAGCAGAAATTGCATTGGGATTGAATACAACAGTCACCATGCGCACTTTCCTCCATTGGAGTAATGTCTCAAACAATCTACGCTTTGATCGTTCCCTGGAAGACGAGTAGTAGTTTCCGATGCACATCTGGATGCATTCTGTAATCTGTGGACTATCAGAGTGTTGTTGAAACACAGAAATTGCATCGGGATTGAATACAACAGTCACCATGCGCACTTTCCTCCATGGCAGTAATGTCTCAAACAGTCTACGCTTTGATCGTTCCCTGGAAGACCAGTAGTAGTTTCCGATGCACATCTGGAGGCATTCTGTAATCTGTGGACCTTCAAAGTGTTGATGAAACACAGAAATTGCATCGGGATTGAATACAACAGTCACCATGCGCACTTTCCTCCATGGGATTAATGTCTCAAACAGTCTACCCTTTCTCGTTCCCTGGAGGACATGTAGTAGTTTTCGATGCACATCTGGTGTCACTCTGCAATCTGTGGACAATCAGAGTGTTGATGAAACACAGAAATTGCATCGGGATTGAATACAACAGTCACCATGCGCACTTCCCTCCATGAGAGTAAAGTCTCAAACAGTTTACGCTTTGATCGTACCCTGGAAGACCAGTAGTAGTTTCCGATGCACATCTGGAGGCATTCTGAAATCTGTGGACCTTCAAAGTGTTGATGAAACACAGAAATTACCTGTGGATTGAATACAACAGTCATCATTCTCATTTTCCTCCATGGGAGTAATGTCTCAAACAGTCTACGCATTGATCGTTCCCTGGAAGACCAGTAGTAGTTTCCGATGCACATCTGCTGTCATTCTGTAATGTGTGGACTATCAGAGTGTTGTTGAAACACAGAAATTGCATCGGGATTGTATACAACAGTCACCATGCGCAATTTTCCTCCATGGGAGTAATGTCTCAAACAATCTACGCTCTGATCGTTCCCTGGAAGACGAGTAGTAGTTTCCGATGCACATATGGAGGTATTCTGTAATCTGTGGACTATCAGAGTGTTGTTGAAACACAGAAACTGCATCGGGATTGAACACAACAGTCACCATGCGCACTTTCCTCCATGGGAGTAATGTCTCAAACAGTCTACGCTTTGATCGTTCCCTGGAAGACCAGTAGTAGTTTCCGATACCTATCTGGGGGTATTCTGTAATCTGTGAACAATCAGAGTGTTGTTGAAACCCATAAATTGCATCGGGATTGAATACACTAGTCACCATGCGCACTTCCCTCCATGGGAGTAATGTCTCAAACAGTCTACGCTTTGATCGATTTCTGGAAGACCAGTAGTAGTTTCGGATGCACATCTGGTGTCATTCTGTAATGTGTGGACTATCAGAGTGTTGATGAAACACAGAAATTGCATCGTGATTGAATACAACAGTCACCATGCGCACTTTACTCCATGGGAGTAATGTTTCAAACAGTTTACGCTTTGATCGTTAACTGGATGACCAGAAGTAGTTTCCGGTGCACATCATGGGGCCTTCTGTAATGTGTGGACTATCAGAATGTTGAGGAAACATAGAAAATGCATCGGGATTGAATACTACAGTCACCATGCGCACTTTCCTCCATGGGAGTAATGTCTCAACAGTCTACGATTTGATCGTTCCCTGCAAAACCAGTAGTAGTTTCCGATGCACATCTGGAGGCATTCTGAAATCTGTGGACCTTTAAAGTGTTGATGAAACACAGAAATTGCCTCGAAATTCAATACAACAGTCATCATACGCATTTTCCTCCATGGGAGTAATGTCTCAAACAGTCTACGCTTTGATCGTTCCCTGGAATACCAGTCGTAGTTTCCGATGCACATCTGGTGTCATTCTGTAATGTGTGGACTATCAGAGTGTTGTTGAAACACAGAAATTGCATCGCAATTGTATACAACAGTCACCATGCGCAATTTTCCTCCATGGGATTAATGTCTCAAACAGTCTACGATTTGATCGTTCCCTAGAAGACGAGTAGTAGTTTCCGTTGCACATCTGGAGGCATTCTGTAATCTGTGGAATATCACAGTGTTGTCGAAACTCAGAAATTGCATCGGGATTGAATACAACGGTCACCATGCGCACTTTCCTCCGTGGGAGTAATGTCTCAAACAGTCTACGATTTGATCGTTCCCTGCAAAACCAGTAGTAGTTTCCGATGCACATCTGGAGGCATTCTGTAATCTGTGGAAAATCAGAGCGTTGTTGAAACACAGAAATTGCATCGGGATTGAATACACTAGTCACCATGCGCACTTCCCTCCATGGGAGTAATGTCTCAAAGAGTCTACGCTTTGATCGTTCCCTGGCAGACCACTAGTAGTTTCCGATGCACATCTGGAGGCATTCTGAAATCTGTGGACCTTCAAAGTGTTGATGAAACACAGAAATTACCTCTGGATTGAATACAAAGGTCATCATACGCATTTTCCTCCATGGGAGTAATGTCTCAAACAGTCTACGCTTACATCGTTCCCTGGAAGACCAGTAGTAGTTTCCGATGCCTATCTGGGGGCATTCTGTAATCTGTGAACAATCAGAGTGTTGTTGAAACACATAAATTGCATCGGGATTGAATACACTAGTCACCATGCGCACTTCCCTCCATGGGAGTAATGTCTCATACAGTCTACGCTTTGATCGATTTCTGGAAGACCAGTAGTAGTTTCTGATGCACATCGGGAGGCATTCTGTAATCTGTGGGCCTTCAAAGTGTTGATGAAACACTGAAATTGCATCGGTATTGAGTACAACAGTCACCATGCGCACTTTCCTCCATGGGAGTAATGTCTCAAACAATCTACGCTTCGTCCGTTCCCTGGAAGACCAGTAGTAGTTTCCGATGCACATCTGTGGGCCTTCTGTAATGTGTGGACTCTCAGAGTGTTGATGATTCACAGAAATTGCATCGGGATTGAATACAACAGTCACCATGTGCACTTTCCTCCATGGCAGTAATGTCTCAAGCAGGCCACGCTTTGATAGTTCCCTGGAAGACCAGTAGTAGTTTCCGATGCACATCTAGAGTCATTCTGTAATGTGTGGACTATCAGAGTGTTGATGAAACACAGAAATTGCATCGTGATTGAATACAACAGTCACCATGCGCACTTTACTCCATGGGAGTAATGTTTCAATCAGTTTACGCTTTGATCGTTAACTGGATGACCAGAAGTAGTTTCCGGTGCACATCATGGGGCCTTCTGTAATGTGTGGACTATCACAGTGTTGATGAAACACAGAAATTGCATCGGGACTGAATACAACAGTGACCATGCGCACTTTCCTCCGTGGGAGTAATGTCTCAAACAGTTTACGCTTTGATCGTTCCCTGGAAGACCAGTAGTAGTTTCCGATGAACATCTGGGGGCATTCTGTAATATGTGGACTATCAAAGTGTTGTTGAAACAGATAAATTTCATCGGGATTGAATACAACAGTCACCATGCGCACTTTCCTCCATGGGAGTAATGTCTCAAACAGTCTACGATTTGATCGTTCCCTGCAAAACCAGTAGTAGTTTCCGATGCACATGTGGAGGCATTCTGAAATCTGTTGACCTTCAATGTGTTGATGAAACACAGAAATTGCCTCGGGATTGAATACAACAGTCATCATACGCATTTTCCTCCATGGGAGTAATGTCTCAAACAGTCTACGCTTTGTTCGTTCCCTGGAAGACCAGTCGTAGTTTCCGATGCACATCTGGTGTCATTCTGTAATCTGTGGACTATCAGAGTGTTGTTGAAACTCAGAAATTGCATCGGAATTGTATACAACAGTCACCATTCGCAATTTTCCCCCATGGGGGTACTGTCTCAAACAGTCTACGCTTTGATCGTTCCCTGGATGACGAGAAGTAGTTTCCGATGCACATCTGGAGGCATTCTGTAATCAGTAGACTATCAGAGCGTTGTTGAAACACAGAAATTGCATCGGGATTGAATACAACAGTCACCATGCGTACTTTCCTCAGTGGGAGTAATGTCTCAAACAGTTTACGCTTTGATCGTTCCCTGGAAGACCAGTAGTAGTTTCCGATGAACATCTGGGGGCATTCTGTAATGTGTGGACTATCAGAGTGTTGTTGAAACAAATAAATTGCATCGCGATTGAATAGAACAGTCCTCATGCGCACTTTTCTCCATGGGAGTAATGTCTCAAACAGTCTACGCTTTGATCGTTCCCTCGAAGACGAGTAGTAGTTTCCGATCCACATCTGGAGGCATTCTGTAATCTGTGGACTATCAGAGTGTTGTTGAAACACAGAAATTGCATCGGGATTGAATACACTAGTCACCATGTGCACTTCCCTCCATGGGAGTAATGTCTCAAACAGTCTACGCTTTGATCGATTCCTGGAGGACCAGTAGTAGTTTCCGATGCACATCTGGTGTCATTCTGTAATGTGTGGACTATCAGTGTGTTGTTGAAACCCAGAAATTGCATCGGGATTGTATACAACAGTCACAATGCGCACTTTCCTCCATGGGAGTAATGTCTCAAACAGTCTACGCTTTGATCGTTCCCTGGCAGACCACTAGTAGTTTCCGATGCACATCTGGTATCAATATTTAATCTCTGGACTGTCAGAGTGTTGATGAAACACACAAAATGCATCGTTATTGAATACAACAGTCACCATGCGCACTTTGCTCCATGGGAGTAATGTCTCAAACAGTCTACGATTTGGTCGTTCCCTGCAAAACCAGTAGTAGTTTCCGAAGCACATCTCGAGGCATTCTGAAATCTGTTGACCTTCAAAGTGTTGATGAAACACATAAATTCCATCTGGATTGAATGCAACAGTCACCATGCGAACTTTCATCCATTGGAGTAATTTCTCAAGCACTCTACGATTTGACCGTTTCCTGGAAGACCAGTAGTAGTTTCCGATGCACATCTGGAGGCATTCTGTAATCTGTGAACAATCAGAGTGTTGATGAAACACATAAATTGCATCGGGATTGAATACACTAGTCACCATGCGCACTTCCCTCCATGGGAGTAATGTCTCATACAGTCTACGCTTTGATCGTTCCCTGGAAGACGAGTAGTAGTTTCCGATGCACATCTGGAGGCATTCAGAAATCTGTGGACCTTCAAAGTGTTGATGAAACTCAGAAATTGCCTCGGGAATGAATACAACAATCATCATACGCATTTTCCTCCATGGGAGTAATGTCTCAAACAGTCTACGCTTTGGTAGTTCTCTGGAAGACCAGTAGTAGTTTCCGATGCACATCTGGTGTCGTTCTGTAATGTGTGGACTATCAGAGTGTTGTTGAAACACAGAAATTGCATCGGGATTTTATACAACAGTCACCATGCGCACTTTCCTCCATGGGAGTAATGTCTCAAACAATCTACGCTTAGATCGTTCCCTGGAAGACGAGTAGTAGTTTCCGATGCACATCTGGAGGCATTCTGTAATCTGTGGACTATCAGAGTGTTGTTGAAACACAGAAATTGCATCGGGATTGAATACACTAGTCACCATGTGCACTTCCCTCCATGGAAGTAATGTCTTAAACAGTCTACGCTTTGATCGATTCCTGGAAGACCAGTAGTAGTTACCGATGCACATCTGGTGTCATTCTGTAATGTGTGGACTATCAGAGTGTTGTTGAAACACAGAAATTGCATCGGGATTGTATACAACAGTCACCATGCGCACTTTCCTCCATGGGAGTAATGTCTCAAACAGTCTACGCTTTGATCGTTCCCTGGCAGACCACTAGTAGTTTCCGATGCACATCTGGTATCAATATTTAATCTCTGGACTGTCAGAGTGTTGATGAAACACACAAATTGCATCGTTATTGATTACAACGGTCACCATGCGCACTTTGCTCCATGGGAGTAATGTCTCAAACAGTCTACGATTTGATCGTTCCCTGCAAAACCAGTAGTAGTTTCCGATGCACATCTTCGGGACTTCTGTAATGTGTGGACTATCAGAGTGTTGATGAAACACAGAAATTGCATCGGGATTGAATACAACAGTCACCATGCGCACTTTCTTCCATGGCAGTAAAGTCTCAAGCAGTCTACGCTTTGATCGTTCCCTGGAAGACCAGTAGTAGTTTCCGATGCACATCTGGTGTCATTCTGTAATGTGTGGACTATCAGAGTGTTGATGAAACACAGAAATTGCATCGTGATTGAATACAACAGTCACCATGCGCACTTTACTCCATGGGAGTAATGTTTCAATCAGTTTACGCTTTGATCGTTAACTGGATGACCAGAAGTAGTTTCCGATGCACATCATGGGGCCTTCTATAATGTGTGGACTATCAGAGTGTTGATGAAACACAGAAATTGCATCGGGATTGAATACAACAGTGACCATGCGCACTTTCCTCCGTGGGAGTAATGTCTCAAACAGTTTACGGTTTGATCGTTCCCTGGAAGACCAACCTACATAGGTAGGAATGATCATCAAAATAAAATAAGAGAAATCAGAGCTCGAACAGAAATGTTTAGGTGTTCGTTTTTCCCGCTCGCTGTTCGGGAGTGGATTAGTAGAGAGATAGAATGATTGTGGTTCGATGAACCCTCTGCCAAGCACTTAAATGTGAATTGCAGAGTAGTCATGTAGATGTAGATGTAGATGTAGATGTAGTAGTTTCCGATGAACATCTGGGGGCATTCTGTAACGTGTGGACTATCAAAGTGTTGTTGAAACAGATAAATTGCATCGGGATTGAATACAACAGTCACCATGCGCACTTTCCTCCATGGGAGTAATGTCTCAAACAGTCTACGATTTGATCGTTCCCTGCAAAACCAGTAGTAGTTTCCGTTGCACATCTGGAGGCATTCTGAAATCTGTGGACCTTCAAAGTGTTGATGAAACACAGAAATTGCCTCGGGATTGAATACAACAGTCATCATACGCATTTTCCTCCATGGGAGTAATGTCTCAAACAGTCTACGCTTTGATCGTTCCCTGGAAGACCAGTCGTTGTTTCCGATGCACATCTGGTGTCATTCTGTAATGTGTGGACTATCAGAGTGTTGTTGAAACACAGAAATTGCATCGGAATTGTATACAACAGTCACCATGCGCAATTTTCCTCCATGGGAGTAATGTCTCAAACAGTCTACGCTTTGATCGTTCTCTGGAAGACGAGTAGTAGTTTCCGATGCAAATCTGGAGTCATTCTGTAATCTGTGGACTATCAGAGCGTTGTTGAAACACGGAAACTGCATCGGGATTGAATACAACAGTCACCATGCGCACTTTCCTCCGTGGGAGTAATGTCTCAAACAGTTTACGCTTTGATCGTTCCCTGGAAGACCAGTAGTAGTTTCCGATGAACATCTGGGGGCATTCTGTAATGTGTGGACTATCAGAGTGTTGTTGAAACAAATAAATTGCATCGCGATTGAATACAACTGTCACCATGCGCACTTTCCTCCATGGGAGTAATGTCTCAAACAGTCTAAGATTTGATTGTACCCTGCAAAACCAGTAGTAGTTTCCGATGCACATCTGGAGGCATTCAGAAATCTGTGGACTATCAGAGTGTTGATGAAACACAGAAATTGCATCGGGATTGAATACAACAGTCACCATGCGCACTTTCCTAGATGGGAGTAATGTCTCAAACAGTCTACGCTTTGATCGTTCCCTGGAAGACCACTAGTAGTTTCCGATGAACATCTGGTATCAATATTTAATCTCTTGACTGTCAGAGTGTTGATGAAACACACAAATTGCATCGTAATTGAATACAACAGTCACCATGCTCACTTTCCTCCATGGGAGTAATGTCTCAAACAGTCTACGATTTGATCGTTCCCTGCAAAACCAGTAGTAGTTTCCGATGCACATCTGGAGGTATTCTGAAATCTGTGGACCTTCGAAGTGTTGATGAAACACAGAAATTACCTCTGGATTGAATAAAACAGTCATCATACGCATTTTCCTCCATGGGAGTAATGTCTCAAACAATCCACTCTTTGATCGTTCCCTGGAAGACGAGTAGTAGTTTCCGATGCACATCTGGAGGCATTCTGTAATCTGTGGTCTATCAGAGTGTTGTTGAAACACAGAAATTGCATCGGGATTGAATACAACAGTCACCATGCCCACTTTCCTCCATGGGAGTAATGTCTCAAACAGTCTACGATTTGATTGTTCCCTGCAAAACCAGTAGTAGTTTCCGATGCACATCAAGAGGCATTCTGAAATCTGTGGACTATCAGAGTGTTGAAGAAACACAGAAATTGCCTCGGGATTGAATACAACAGTCATCATATGCATTTTCCTCCATGAGAGTAATGTCTCAAACAGTCTACGCTTTGATCGTTCCCTGGAAGACCAGTAGTAGTTTCCGATGCACATCTGGTGTCATTCTGTAATGTGTGGACTATCAGAGTGTTGTTGAAACACAGAAATTGCATCGGGATTGTATACAACAGTCACCATGCACACTTTTCCTCCATGGGAGTAATGTCTCAAACAATCTACGCTTTGATCGTTCCCTCTAAGACGAGTAGTAGTTTCCGATGCACATCTGGGGCATTCTGTAATCTGTGGTCTATCAGAGTGTTGTTGAAACACAGAAATTGCATCGGGATTGAATACACTAGTCACCATGCGCACTTCCCTCCATGGGAGTAATGTCTCAAACAGTCTACGCTTTGATCGATTCCTGGAAGACCAGTAGTAGTTTCCGATGCACATCTGGTGTCATTCTGCAATGTGCGGACTATCAGAGTGTTGTTGAAACACAGAAATTGCATCGGGATTGTATGCAACAGTCACCATGCTCACTTTCCTCCATGGGAGTAATGTCTCAAACAGTCTACGATTTGATCGTTCCCTGCAAAACCAGTAGTAGTTTCCGATGCACATCTGGAGGTATTCTGAAATCTGTGGACCTTCGAAGTGTTGATGAAACACAGAAATTACTTCTGGATTGAATACAACAGTCATCATACGAATTTTCCTCCATGGGAGTAATGTCTCAAACAGTCTACGCTTAGATCGCTCCCTGGAAGACCAGTAGTAGTTTCCGATGCACATCTGGTGTCATTCTGTAACGTGTGGACTATCAGAGTGTTGTTGAAACACAGATATTGCATTGGGATTGTATACAACAGTCACCATGCGCAATTTTCCTCCATGGGAGTAATGTCTCAAACAATCCACTCTTTGATAGTTCTCTGGAAGACGAGTAGTAGTTTCCGATGCACATCTGGAGGCATTCTGTAATCTGTGGTCTATCAGAATGTTGTTGAAACACAGATATTGCATCGGGATTGAATACAACAGTCACCATGCGCACTTTCCTCCATGGGAGTAATGTCTCATACAGTCTACGCTTTGATCGTTCCCTGGAAGACCAGTAGTAGTTTTCGATGTCTATCTGGGGGCATTTTGTAATCTGTGAACAATTAGAGTGTTGTTGAAACACATAAATTGCATCGGGATTGAATACACTAGTCACCATGCGCACTTCCCTCCATGGGAGTAATGTCTCATACAGTCTACGCTTTGATCGATTTCTGGAAGACCAGTAGTAGTTTCTGATGCACATCGGGAGGCATTCTGTAATCTGTGTACTTCCAAAGTGTTGATGAAACACTGAAATTGCATCGGTATTGAATACAACAGTCACCATGCGCACTTTCCTCCATGGGAGTAATGTCTCAAACAATCTACGCTTCGTCCGTTCCCTGGAAGACCAGTAGTAGTTTCCGATGCACATCTGTGGGCCTTCTGTAATGTGTGGACTATCAGAGTGTTGATGAAACACAGAACTTGCATCGGGATTGAATACAACAGTCACCATGCGCACTTTCCTCCATGGCTGTAATGTCTCAAGCAGTCTACGTTTTGATCGTTCCCTGGAAGACCAGTAGTAGTTTCCGCTGCACATCTGGTGTCATTCTGTAATTTGTGGACTATCAGAGTGTTGATGAAACACAGAAATTGCATCGTGATTGAATACAACAGTCACCATGCGCACTTTACTCCATGGGAGTAATTTTTCAATCAGTTTACGCTTTGATCGTTAACTGGATGACCAGAAGTAGTTTCCGATGCACATCATGGGGCCTTCTCTAATATGTGGACTATCAGAGTGTTGATGAAACACAGAAATTGCATCGGGATTGAATACAACAGTGACCATGCGCACTTTCCTCCGTGGGAGTAATGTATCGAACAGTTTACGCTTTGATCGTTCCCTGGAAGACCAGTAGTAGTTTCCGATGAGCATCTGGGGGCATTCTGTAATGTGTGGATTATCAAAGTGTTGTTGAAACAGATAAATTGCATCGGGATTGAATACAACAGTCACCATGCGCACTATCATCCATGGGAGTAATGTCTAAACAGTCTTCGATTTGATCGTTCCCTGCAAAACCAGTAGTAGTGTCCGATGCACATCTGGAGGCATTCTGAAGTCTGTGGACCTTCAAAGTGTTGATGAAACACAGAAATTGCCTCGGGATTGAATACAACAGTCATCATACGCATTTTCCTCCATGCTAGTAATGTCTCAATCAGTCTACGCTTTGATCGTTCCCTGGAAGACCAGTCGTAGTTTCCGATGCACATCTGGTGTCAGTCTGTAATGTGTGGACTTTCAGAGTGTTGTTGAAACACAGAAATTGCATCGGAATTGTATACAACAGTCACCATGCGCAATTTTCCTCCATGGGGGTAATGTCTCAAACAGTCTACGCTTTGATCGTTCCCTGGAAGACGAGTAGTAGTTTCCGATGCAAATCTGGAGGCATTCTGTAATCTGTGGACTATCAGAGCGTTGTTGAAACACGGAAACTGCATCGGGATTGAATGCAACAGTCACCATGCGCACTTTCCTCCGTGGGAGTAATGTCTCAAACAGTTTACGCTTTCATCGTTCCCTGGAAGACCAGTAGTAGATTCCGATGAACATTTGGGGGCATTCTGTTATGTGTGGACTATCAGAGTGTTGTTGAAACAAATAAATTGCATCGCGATTGAATACAACTCTCACCATGCGCACTTTCCTCCATGGGAGTAATGTCTCAAACATTCTACGATTTGATTGTTCCCTGCAAAACCAGTAGTAGTTTCCGATGCACATCTGGAGGCATTCAGAAATCTGTGGACTATCAGAGTGTTGAAGAAACACGGAAATTGCCTCGGGATTGAATACAACAGTTATCATATGCATTTTCCTCCATGGGAGTAATGTCTCAAACAGTCTACGCTTAGATCGTTCCCTGGAAGACCAGTAGTAGTTTCCGGGGCACATCTGGTGTCATTCTGTAATGTGTGGACTATCAGAGTGTTGTTGAAACACAGATATTGCATTGGGATTGTATACAACAGTCACCATGCGCAATTTTCCTCCATGGGAGTAATGTCTCAAACAATCTACTCTTTGATCGTTCCCTGGAAGACGACTAGTAGTTTCCGATGCACATCTGGAGGCATTCTGTAATCTGTGGTCTATCAGAGTGTTGTTGAAACACAGAAATTGCATCGGGATTGAATACACTAGTCACCATGCGCACTTCCCTCCATGGGAGTAATGTCTCAAACAATCTACGCTTTGATCGATTCCTGGAAGACCAGTAGTAGTTTCCGATGCACATCTGGTGTCATTCTGTAATGTGTGGACTATCAGAGTGTTGTTGAAACACAGAAATTGCATCGGGATTGTATACAACAGTCACCATGCGCACTTTCCTCCATGGGAGTAATGTCTCAAACGATCTACGCTTTGATCGTTCCCTGGCAGACCACTAGTAGTTTCCGATGCACATCAGGTATCAATATTTAATCTGTGGACTATCAGAGTGATGTTGAAACATAAAAATTGCATCGGGATTGAATACAACAGTCACCATGCGCAATTTTCCTCCATGGGAGTAATGTCTCAAACAGTCTACGCTTTGATCGTTCCCTGGAAGACCAGTACAAGTTTCCGATGCCTATCTGGGGGCATTCTGTAATCTGTGAACAATTAGAGTGTTGTTGAAACACATAAATTGCATCGGGATTGAATACACTAGTCACCATGCGCACTTCCCTCCATGGGAGTAATGTCTCAAACAGTTTACGGTTTGATCGTTCCCTGGAAGACGAGTAATAGTTTCCGATGCACATCTGATAGCATTCTCTAACGTGTGGACTATCAGAGTGTTGATGAAACACACAAATTGCATCCGGATTGAATGCAACGGTCACCATGCGCACTTTCCTCTATGGGAGTAATGTCTCAAACAGTCTACGCTTGGGTCGTTCCCTGGAAGACCAGTAGTAGTTTCCGATGCACATCTGGTGTCATTCTATAATCTGTGGACTACCAGAGTGTTGATGAAACACAGAAATTGCATCGGGATTGAATACAACAGTCACCATGCGCACTTTCCTCCATGGGAGTAATTTCTCAAACAGTCTACGCTTTGATCGTTTCCTAGAGGACCAGTAGTAGTTTCCGATGCACATCTGGAGGCATTCTGTAATCTGTGGACCTTCAAAGTGTTGATGAAACACAGAAATTGCTTCGGGATTGAATACAACAGTCACCATGCGCACCTACCTCGATGGGAGTAATGTCTCAAACAGTCTACGCTTTGATCGTTCCCTGGAGGACAAGTAATAGTTTCCGATGCACATCTGGTCTCACTCTGTAATCTGTGGACAATCGGAGTGTTGATGAAACACAGAGATTGCATCGGAATTGAATACAACAGTCACCAAGCGCACTTTCCTCCATGTGAGTAATGTCTCAAACACTCTACGATTTGATCGTTCCCTGCAAAACCAGTAGTAGTTTCCGATGCACATCTGGAGGCATTCTGAAATCTGTGGACCTTCAAAGTGTTGATGAAACACAGAAATTGCCTCGGCATTGAATTCAACAGTCACCATGCGCACTTTCCCCCATGGGAGTAATGTCTCAAACAGTCTACGCTTTGATCGTTCCCTGGAAGACCAGTAGTAGTTTCCGATGCCTATTTGGGGGCATTCTGTAATCTGTGAACTATCAAAGTGTTGTTGAAACACATAAATTGCATCTCGATTGAATACACTAGTAACCATGCGCACTTCCTCCCATGGGCGTAATGTCTCAAACAGTCTACGCCTTGATCGATTCCTGGAAGACCAGTAGTAGTTTCCGATGCACATCTGGAGGCATTCTGTAATCTGTGGACCTTTAAAGTGTTGATGAAACACTGATATTGCATCGGGATTGCATACAACAGTCACCATGCGCACTTTCCTCCATGGGAGTAATATCTCAAACAATCTACGCTTCGTTCTTTCCCTGGAAGACCAGTAGTAGTTTCCGATGCACATCTAGGGGCCTTCTGTAATATGTGTACTATCAGAGTGTTGATGAAACACGGAAATTGCATCGGGATTGAATACAACAGTCGCCATGCGCACTTTCCTCCATGGGATTAATGTCTCAAACAGTCTAGGCTTTGATCGTTCCCTGCAAGACCAGTAGTAGTTTCCGATGCATAACCGGAGGCATTCTGTAATCTGTGGACCTATAAAGTTTTGATGAAACACAGAAATTACATCGGGATTGAATACAACCGTCAGCATGAGCACTTTCCTCCATGGGATTAATGTCTCAAACAGTCTAGGCTTTGATCGTTTCCTGGAAGACCAGTAGTAGCTTACGATGCACATCTGGAGGCATTCTGTAATCCGTGGACCTTCAAAGTGTTCATGAAACACAGAAATTGCATCGGGGGTGAATACAACAGTCACCAAGCGCACTTCCCTCCATGGGAGTAATGTCTCAAACAATCTACGCTTTGATCGTTCCCTGGAAGACCAGTATTAGATTCCGAAGCACATCTGGGGGCCTTCTCTAATGTGTGGACAATCAGAGTGTTGTTGAAACACATAAATTGCATCGGGATTGTATACAACGGTCACCATGCGCAATTTTCCGCAATGGGAGTAATGTCTCAAACAATCTACGTTTTGATCGTTCCCTGGAAGACGAGTAGTAGTTTCCGATGCACATCGGGAGGCATTCTGTAATCCGTGGACTATCAGAGTGTTGTTGAAACACAGAAATTGCCTCGGGATTGAATACAACAGTCACCATGCGCACTTTCCTCCATGGGAGTAATGTCTCAAACAGTTTACGATTTGATCGTTCCCTGCAAAACCAGTAGTAGTTTCCGATGCACATCTGGGGGCATTCTGAAATCTGTTGACCTTCAAAGTGTTGATGAATCACAGAAATTACCTCGGGATTGAATACAACAGTCATCATACGCATTTTCCTCCATGTGAGTAAGGTCTCAAACAGTCTACGCTTTGATCGTTCCCTGGAAGACCAGTAGTAGTTTCCGATGCACATCGGGAGGCATTCTGTAATCTGTGGACTATCAGAGTGTTGTTGAAACACAGAAATTGCCTCGGGATTGAATACAACAGTCATCATACGCATTTTCCTCCATGGGAGTAATGTCTCAAACAGTCTACGCTTTGATCGTTCCCTGGAAGACCAGTCGTAGTTTCCGATGCACATCTGGTGTCATTCTGTAATGTGTCGACTTTCAGAGTGTTGTTGAAACACAGAAATTGCATCGGAATTGTATACAACAATCACCATGCGCAATTTTCCTCCATGGGGGTAATGTCTCAAACAGTCTACGCTTTGATCGTTCCCTGGAAGACAAGTAGTAGTTTCCGATGCAAATCTGGAGGCATTCTGTAATCTGTGGACTATCAGAGCGTTGTTGAAACACGGAAACTGCATCGGGATTGAATACAACAGTCACCATGCGCACTTTCCTCCGTGGGAGTAATGTCTCAAACAGTTTACGCTTTCATCGTTCCCTGGAAGACCAGTAGTAGATTCCGATGAACATCTGGGGGCATTCTGTTATGTGTGGACTATCAGAGTGTTGTTGAAACAAATAAATTGCATCGCGATTGAATACAACTGTCACCGTGCGCACTTTCCTCCATGGGAGTAATGTCTCAAACATTCTACGATTTGATTGTTCCCTGCAAAACCTGTAGTAGTTTCCGATGCACATCTGGAGGCATTCAGAAATCTGTGGACTATCAGAGTGTTGAAGAAACACGGAAATTGCCTCGGGATTGAATACAACAGTCATCATATGCATTTTCCTCCATGGGAGTAATGTCTCAAACAGTCTACCCTTAGATCGTTCCCTGGAAGACCAGTAGTAGTTTCCGGGGCACATCTGGTGTCATTCTGTAATGTGTGGACTATCAGAGTGTTGTTGAAACACAGATATTGCATTGGGATTGTATACAACAGTCACCATGCGCAATTTTCCTCCATGGGAGTAATGTCTCAAACAATCTACTCTTTGATCGTTCCCTGGAAGACGACTAGTAGTTTCCGATGCACATCTGGAGGCATTCTGTAATCTGTGGTCTATCAGAGTGTTGTTGAAACACAGAAATTGCATCGGGATTGAATACACTAGTCACCATGCGCACTTCCCTCCATGGGAGTAATGTCTCAAACAATCTACGCTTTGATCGATTCCTGGAAGACCAGTAGTAGTTTCCGATGCACATCTGGTGTCATTCTGTAATGTGTGGACTATCAGAGTGTTGTTGAAACACAGAAATTGCATCGGGATTGTATACAACAGTCACCATGCGCACTTTCCTCCATGGGAGTAATGTCTCAAACGATCTACGCTTTGATCGTTCCCTGGCAGACCACTAGTAGTTTCCGATGCACATCAGGTATCAATATTTAATCTGTGGACTATCAGAGTGATGTTGAAACATAGAAATTGCATCGGGATTGAATACAACAGTCACCATGCGCAATTTTCCTCCATGGGAGTAATGTCTCAAACAGTCTACGCTTTGATCGTTCCCTGGAAGACCAGTACAAGTTTCCGATGCCTATCTGGGGGCATTCTGTAATCTGTGAACAATTAGAGTGTTGTTGAAACACATAAATTGCATCGGGATTGAATACACTAGTCACCATGCGCACTTCCCTCCATGGGAGTAGTGTCTCAAACAGTTTACGGTTTGCTCGTTCCCTGGAAGACGAGTAATAGTTTCCGATGCACATCTGATAGCATTCTCTAACGTGTGGACTATCAGAGTGTTGATGAAACACACAAATTGCATCCGGATTCAATGCAACGGTCACCATGCGCACTTTCCTCTATGGGAGTAATGTCTCAAACAGTCTACGCTTTGGTCGTTCCCTGGAAGACCAGTAGTAGTTTCCGATGCACATCTGGTGTCATTCTGTAATCTTTGGACTACCAGAGTGTTGATGAAACACAGGAATTGCATCGGGATTGAATACAACAGTCACCATGCGCACTTTCCTCCATGGGAGTAATTTCTCAAACAGTCTACGCTTTGATCGTTTCCTAGAGGACCAGTAGTAGTTTCCGATGCACATCTGGAGGCATTCTGAAATCTGTTGACCTTCAAAGTGTTGATGAATCACAGAAATTACCTCGGGATTGAATACAACAGTCATCATACGCATTTTCCTCCATGTGAGTAATGTCTCAAACAGTCTACGCTTTGATCGTTCCCTGGAAGACCAGTAATAGTTTCCGATGCACATCTGGAGTCATTCTGTAATGTGTGGACTATCAGAGTGTTGATGAAACACAGAAATTGCATCGGGATTGTATACAACAGTCACCATGCGCGATTTTCCTCCATGGGAGTAAGGTCTCAAACAATCTACGCTTTGATCGTTCCCTGGAAGACGAGTAGTAGTTTCCGAGCCACATCTGGAGGCATTCTGTAATCTGTGGACTATCAGACTGTTGTTGACACGCAGAAATTGCATCGGGATTGAATACAACAGTCACCATGCGCACTTTCCTCCATGGGAGTAATTTCTCAAACAGTCTACGCTTTGATCGTTCCCTGGAAGACCAGTAGTAGTTTTCGATGCCTATCTGGGGGCATTCTGTAATCTGTGAACAATCAGAGTGTTGTTGAAACAAATGAATTGCATCGGGATTGAATACACTAGTCACCATGAGCACTTCCCTCCATGGGAGTTATGTCTCAAACAGTCTACGCTTTGATCGTTAACTGGAAGACTAGTAGTAGTTTCTGATGCACATCGGGCGGCATTCTGTAATCTGTGTACCTTCAAAGTGTTGATGAAACACAGAAATTGCATCGGCATTGAATACAACAGTCACCATGCGCACTTTCCTCCATGGGAGTAATGTCTCAAACAATCTACGATTCGTTCGTTCCCTGGAAGACAAGTAGTAGTTTCCGATGCACATCTGGGGGCCTTCTGTAATGTGTGGACTATCAGAGTGTTGATGAAACACAGAAATTGCATCGGGATTGAATACAACAGTCACCATGCGCACTTTCCTCCATGGCAGTAATGTCACAAGCAGTCTTCGCTTTGATCGTTCCCTGGAAGACCAGTAGTAGTTTCCGATGCACATCTGGTGTCATTCTGTAATGTGTGGACTATCAGAGTGTTGATGAAACACAGAAATTGCATCGTGATTGAATACAACAGTCACCATGCGCACTTTACTCCATGGGAGTAATGTCTCAAACAGTTTACGCTTTGATCGATAACTGGATGACCAGAAGTAGTTTCCGATGCACATCATGGTGCATTCTGTAATGTGTGGACAATCAGAGTGTTGATGAAACACAGAAATTGCATCGGCATTGAATGCAACAGTCACCATGCGCACTTTCCAACATGGGAGTAATGTCTCAAACAGTTTACGCTTTGATCGTTCCCTGGAGGACCAGTAGTAGTTTCCGATGAACATCTAAGGGCATTCTGTAATGTGTGGAGTATCAGAGTGTTGTTGAAACAAATAAATTGCATCGGGATTGAATACAACGGTCACCATGCGCAATTTTCCTCCATGGGAGTAATCTCTCAAACAATCTACGTTTTGATCGTTCCCTGGAAGACGAGTAGTAGTTTCCGATGCACATCTGGAGGCATTCTGTAATCTGTGGACTATCAGACTGTTGTTGACACGCAGAAATTGCATCGGGATTGAATACAACAGTCACCATGCGCACTTTCCTCCATGGGAGTAATTTCTCAAACAGTCTACGCTTTGATCGTTCCCTGGAAGACCAGTAGTAGTTTCCGATGCACATCTGGTGTCATTCTGTAATCTGTGGACTACCAGAGTGTTGATGAAACACAGGAATTGCATCGGGATTGAATACAACAGTCACCATGCGCACTTTCCTCCATGGGAGTAATTTCTCAAACAGTCTACGCTTTGATCGTTACCTAGAGGACCAGTAGTAGTTTCCGATGCACATCTGGAGGCATTCTGTAATCTGTGGACCTTCAAAGTGTTGATGAAACACAGAAATTGCTTCGGGATTGAATACAACAGTCACCATGCGCACCTTCCTCGATGGGAGTAATGTCTCAAACAGTCTACGCTTTGATCGTTCCCTGGAGGACAAGTAATAGTTTCCGATGCACATCTGGTCTCACTCTGTAATCTGTGGACAATCGGAGTGTTGATGAAACACAGAGATTGCATCGGAATTGAATACAACAGTCACCAAGCGCACTTTCCTCCATGTGCGTAATGTCTCAAACACTCTACGATTTGATCGTTCCCTGCAAAACCAGTAGTAGTTTCCGATGCACATCTGGAGGCATTCTGAAATCTGTGGACCTTCAAAGTGTTGATGAAACACAGAAATTGCCTCGGGATTGAATTCAACAGTCACCATGCGCACTTTCCCCCATGGGAGTAATGTCTCAAATAGTCTACGCTTTGATCGTTCCCTGGAAGACCATCAGTAGTTTCCGATGCCTATTTGGGGGCATTCTGTAATCTGTGAACTATCAAAGTGTTGTTGAAACACATAAATTGCATCTCGATTGAATACACTAGTAACCATGCGCACTTCCTCCCATGGGCGTAATGTCTCAAACAGTCTACGCCTTGATCGATTCCTGGAAGACCAGTAGTAGTTTCCGATGCACATCTGGAGGCATTCTGTAATCTGTGGACCTTTAAAGTGTTGATGAAACACTGATATTGCATCGGGATTGCATACAACAGTCACCATGCGCACTTTCCTCCATGGGAGTAATGTCTCAAACAATCTACGCTTCGTTCTTTCCCTGGAAGACCAGTAGTAGTTTCCGATGCACATCTAGAGGCCTTCTGTAATATGTGTACTATCAGAGTGTTGATGAAACACGGAAATTGCATCGGGATTGAATACAACAGTCGCCATGCGCACTTTCCTCCATGGCAGTAATGTCTCAACCAGTCTACGCTTTGATCGTTCCCTGCAAGACCAGTAGTAGTTTCCGATGCATAACTGGAGGCATTCTGTAATCTGTGGACCTATAAAGTGTTGATGAAACACAGAAATTACATCGGGATTGAATACAACCGTCAGCATGAGCACTTTCCTCCATGGGATTAATGTCTCAAACAGTCTAGGCTTTGATCCTTTCCTGGAAGACCAGTAGTAGCTTACGATGCACATCTGGAGGCATTCTGTAATCCGTGGACCTTCAAAGTGTTCATGAAACACAGAAATTGCATCGGGGGTGAATACAACAGTCACCAAGCGCACTTCCCTCCATGGGAGTAATGTCTCAAGCAATCTACGCTTTGATCGTTCCCTGGAAGACCAGTATTAGTTTCCGAAGCACATCTGGGGGCCTTCTCTAATGTGTGGACAATCAGAGTGTTGTTGAAACACATAAATTGCATCGGGATTGTATACAACGGTCACCATGCGCAATTTTCCTCAATGGGAGTAATGTCTCAAACAATCTACGTTTTGATCGTTCCCTGGAAGACGAGTAGTAGTTTCCGATGCACATCGGGAGGCATTCTGTAATCTGTGGACTACCAGAGTGTTGTTGAAACTCAGAAATTGCCTCGGGATTGAATACAACAGTCACCATGCGCACTTTCCTCCATGGGAGTAATGTCTCAAACAGTTTACGATTTGATCGTTCCCTGCAAAACCAGTAGTAGTTTCCGATGCACATCTGGAGGCATTCTGAAATCTGTTGACCTTCAAAGTGTTGATGAATCACAGAAATTACCTCGGGATTGAATACAACAGTCATCATACGCATTTTCCTCCATGTGAGTAATGTCTCAAACAGTCTACGCTTTGATCGTTCCCTGGAAGACCAGTAGTAGTTTCCGATGCACATCTGGTGTCATTCTGTAATGTGTGGACTATCAGAGTGTTGATGAAACACAGAAATTGCATCGGGATTGTATACAACAGTCACCATGCGCAATTTTCCTCCATGGGAGTAAGGTCTCAAACAATCTACGCTTTGATCGTTCCCTGGAAGACGAGTAGTAGTTTCCGAGCCACATCTGGAGGCATTCTGTAATCTGTGGACTATCAGACTGTTGTTGACACGCAGAAATTGCATCGGGATTGAATACAACAGTCACCATGCGCACTTTCCTCCATGGGAGTAATTTCTCAAACAGTCTACGCTTTGATCGTTCCCTGGAAGACCAGTAGTAGTTTCCGATGCCTATCTGGTTGCATTCTGTAATCTGTGAACAATCAGAGTGTTGTTGAAACAAATGAATTGCATCGGGATTGAATACACTAGTCACCATGAGCACTTCCCTCCATGGGAGTTATGTCTCAAACAGTCTACGCTTTGATCGTTAACTGGAAGACTAGTAGTAGTTTCTGATGCACATCGGGCGGCATTCTGTAATCTGTGTACCTTCAAAGTGTTGATGAAACACAGAAATTGCATCGGCATTGAATACAACAGTCACCATGCGCACTTTCCTCCATGGGAGTAATGTCTCAAACAATCTACGATTCGTTCGTTCCCTGGAAGACAAGTAGTAGTTTCCGATGCACATCTGGGGGCCTTCTGTAATGTGTGGACTATCAGAGTGTTGATGAAACACAGAAATTGCATCGGGATTGAATACAACAGTCACCATGCGCACTTTCCTCCATGGCAGTAATGTCACAAGCAGTCTTCGCTTTGATCGTTCCCTGGAAGACCAGTAGTAGTTTCCGATGCACATCTGGTGTCATTCTGTAATGTGTGGACTATCAGAGTGTTGATGAAACACAGAAATTGCATCGTGATTGAATACAACAGTCACCATGCGCACTTTACTCCATGGGAGTAATGTCTCAAACAGTTTACGCTTTGATCGATAACTGGATGACCAGAAGTAGTTTCCGATGCACATCATGGTGCATTCTGTAATGTGTGGACAATCAGAGTGTTGATGAAACACAGAAATTGCATCGGCATTGAATGCAACAGTCACCATGCGCACTTTCCAACATGGGAGTAATGTCTCAAACAGTTTACGCTTTGATCGTTCCCTGGAGGACCAGTAGTAGTTTCCGATGAACATCTAAGGGCATTCTGTAATGTGTGGAGTATCAGAGTGTTGTTGAAACAAATAAATTGCATCGGGATTGAATACAACGGTCACCATGCGCAATTTTCCTCCATGGGAGTAATCTCTCAAACAATCTACGTTTTGATCGTTCCCTGGAAGACGAGTAGTAGTTTCCGATGCACATCTGGAGGCATTCTGTAATCTGTGGACTATCAGACTGTTGTTGACACGCAGAAATTGCATCGGGATTGAATACAACAGTCACCATGCGCACTTTCCTCCATGGGAGTAATTTCTCAAACAGTCTACGCTTTGATCGTTCCCTGGAAGACCAGTAGTAGTTTCCGATGCACATCTGGTGTCATTCTGTAATCTGTGGACTACCAGAGTGTTGATGAAACACTGATATTGCATCGGGATTGCATACAACAGTCACCATGCGCACTTTCCTCCATGGGAGTCATGTCTCAAACAATCTACGCTTCGTTCTTTCCCTGGAAGACCAGTAGTAGTTTCCGATGCACATCTAGGGGCCTTCTGTAATATGTGTACTATCAGAGTGTTGATGAAACACGGAAATTGCATCGGGATTGAATACAACAGTCGCCATGCGCACTTTCCTCCATGGCAGTAATGTCTCAACCAGTCTACGCTTTGATCGTTCCCTGCAAGACCAGTAGTAGTTTCCGATGCATAACTGGAGGCATTCTGTAATCTGTGGACCTATAAAGTGTTGATGAAACACAGAAATTATATCGGGATTGAATACAACCGTCAGCATGAGCACTTTCCTCCATGGGATTAATGTCTCAAACAGTCTAGGCTTTGATCCTTTCCTGGAAGACCAGTAGTAGCTTACGATGCACATCTGGAGGCATTCTGTAATCCGTGGACCTTCAAAGTGTTCATGAAACACAGAAATTGCATCGGGGGTGAATACAACAGTCACCAAGCGCACTTCCCTCCATGGGAGTAATGTCTCAAACAATCTACGCTTTGATCGTTCCCTGGAAGACCAGTATTAGTTTCCGAAGCACATCTGGGGGCCTTCTCTAATGTGTGGACAATCAGAGTGTTGTTGAAACACATAAATTGCATCGGGATTGTATACAACGGTCACCATGCGCAATTTTCCTCAATGGGAGTAATGTCTCAAACAATCTACGTTTTGATCGTTCCCTGGAAGACGAGTAGTAGTTTCCGATGCACATCGGGAGGCATTCTGTAATCTGTGGACTATCAGAGTGTTGTTGAAACACAGAGATTGCCTCGGGATTGAATACAACAGTCACCGTGCGCACTTTCCTCCATGGGAGTAATGTCTCAAACAGTTTACGATTTGATCGTTCCCTGCAAAACCAGTAGTAGTTTCCGATGCACATCTGGAGGCATTCTGAAATCTGTTGACCTTTAAAGTGTTGATGAATCACAGAAATTACCTCGGGATTGAATACAACAGTCATCATACGCATTTTCCTCCATGTGAGTAATGTCTCAAACAGTCTACGCTTTGATCGTTCCCTGGAAGACCAGTAGTAGTTTCCGATGCACATCTGGTGTCATTCTGTAATGTGTGGACTATCAGAGTGTTGATGAAACACAGAAATTGCATCGGGATTGTATACAACAGTCACCATGCGCAATTTTCCTCCATGGGAGTAAGGTCTCAAACAATCTACGCTTTGATCGTTCCCTGGAAGACAAGTAGTAGTTTCCGATGCACATCTGGGGGCCTTCTGTAATGTGTGGACTATCAGAGTGTTGATGAAACACAGAAATTGCATCGGGATTGAATACAACAGTCACCATGCGCACTTTCCTCCATGGCAGTAATGTCACAAGCAGTCTACTTTTTGATCGTTCCCTGGAAGACCAGTAGTAGTTTCCGATGCACATCTGGTGTCATTCTGTAATGTGTGGACTATCAGAGTGTTGATGAAACACAGAAATTGCATCGTGATTGAATACAACAGTCACCATGCGCACTTTACTCCATGGGAGTAATGTCTCAAACAGTTTACGCTTTGATCGATAACTGGATGACCAGAAGTAGTTTCCGATGCACATAATGGTGCATTCTGTAATGTGTGGACTATCAGAGTGTTGATGAAACACAGAAATTGCATCGGCATTGAATGCAACAGTCACCATGCGCACTTTCCAACATGGGAGTAATGTCTCAAACAGTTTACGCTTTGATCGTTCCCTGGAGGACCAGTAGTAGTTTCCGATGAACATCTAAGGGCATTCTGTAATGTGTGGAGTATCAGAGTGTTGTTGAAACAAATAAATTGCATCGGGATTGAATACAACGGTCACCATGCGCAATTTTCCTCCATGGGAGTAATCTCTCAAACAATCTACGTTTTGTTAGTTCCCTGGAAGACGAGTAGTAGTTTCCGATGCACATCTGGAGGCATTCTGTAATCTGTGGACTATCAGACTGTTGTTGACACGCAGAAATTGCATCGGGATTGAATACAACAGTCACCATGCGCACTTTCCTCCATGGGAGTAATTTCTCAAACAGTCTACGGTTTGATCGTTCCCTGGAAGACCAGTAGTAGTTTCCGATGCCTATCTGGGGTCATTCTGTAATCTGTGAACAATCAGAGTGTTGTTGAAACAAATGAATTGCATCGGGATTGAATACACTAGTCACCATGAGCACTTCCCTCCATGGGAGTTATGTCTCAAACAGTCTACGCTTTGATCGTTAACTGGAAGACCAGTAGTAGTTTCTGATGCACATCGGGCGGCATTCTGTAATCTGTGTACCTTCAAAGTGTTGATGAAACACAGAAATTGCATCGGCATTGAATACAACAGTCACCATGCGCACTTTCCTCCATGGGAGTAATGTCTCAAACAATCTACGCTTCGTTCGTTCCCTGGAAGACAAGTAGTAGTTTCCGATGCACATCTGGGGGCCTTCTGTAATGTGTGGACTATCAGAGTGTTGATGAAACACAGAAATTGCATCGGGATTGAATGCAACAGTCACCATGCGCACTTTCCAACATGGGAGTAATGTCTCAAACATTTTACGCTTTGATTGTTCCCTGGAGGACCAGTAGTAGTTTCCGATGAACATCTAAGGGCATTCTGTAATGTGTGGAGTATCAGAGTGTTGTTGAAACAAATAAATTGCATCGGGATTGAATACAACGGTCACCATGCGCAATTTTCTTCCATGGGAGTAATCTCTCAAACAATCTACGTTTTGATCGTTCCCTGGAAGACGAGTAGTAGTTTCCGATGCACATCTGGAGGCATTCTGTAATCTGTGGACTATCAGAGTGTTGTTGAAACACAGAAATTGCTTCGGGATTGAATACAACAGTCACCATGCGCACTTTCCTCCATTGCAGTAAAGTCTCAAACAGTCTACGCATTGATCGTTTCCTGGAAGACCAGTAGTAGCTTCCGATGCACATCTGGAGGCATTCTGTAATCTGTGGACCTTCAAAGTGTCCATGAAACACAGAAATTGCGTCGGGGGTGAATACAACAGTCACCAAGCGCACTTCCTTCCATGGGAGTAATGTCTCAAATAATCTACGCTTTGATCGTTCAATGGAAGACCAGTATTAGTTTCCGAAGCACATCTGGGGGCCTTCTGTAATATGTGGACTATCAGAGTGTTGTTGAAACACATAAATTGCATCGGGATTGTATACAACGGTCACCATGCGCAATTTTCCTCCATGGGAGTAATCTCTCAAACAATCTACGTTTTGATCGTTCCCTGGAAGACGAGTAGTAGTTTCCGATGCACATCTGGAGGCATTCTGTAATCTGTGGACTATCAGAGTGTTGTTGAAACACAGAAATTGCTTCGGGATTGAATACAACAGTCACCATGCGCACTTTCCTCCATGGGAGTAATGTCTCAAACAGTTTACGCTTTGATCGTTAACTGGAAGACCAGAAGTTGTTTCCGATGCACATCATGGGGCCTTCTGTAATGTGTGGACTATCAGAGTGTTGATGAAACACAGAAATTGCATCGGGATTGAATACAACAGTCACCATGCGCACTTTCCTCCATGGCAGTATTGTCTCAAACTGTTTACGCTTTGATCGTTCCCTGGAAGACCAGTAATAGTTTCCGATAACCATGTGCGGGCATTCTGTAATGTGTGGACTATCAGAGTGTTGATGAAACACAAAAATTGCATCGGGATTCAATACAACAGTCACCATGCGCACTTTCCTTCTCTTGAGTAATGTCTCAAACAGTCTACGCTTTGATCGTTCCCTGGAGGACAAGTAATAGTTTCCGATGCACATCTGGTGTCATTCTGTAATCTGTGGACAATCAGAGTGTTGATGAAACAAAGAAATTGCATCGGGATTGAATACAACAGTCACCATGCGCACTTCCCTCCATGTGAGTAATGTCTCAAACAGTTTACGCTTCGATCGTACCCTGGAAGACCAGTAGTAGTTTCCGATGAACATTTGGGAGCATTCTGCAATCTGTGGACTGTCAGAGTGTTGATCAAACACACAAATTGCATCGGGATTGAATACAACAGTCACCATGTGCACTTTCCTCCATGGGAGTAATGTCTCAAACAGTCTACGATTTGATCGTTCACTGCAAAACCAGTAGTAGTTTCCGATTCACATCTGGAGTTATTCTGAAAAATGTGGACCTTCAAAGTGTTGATGAATCACATAAACCACCTCGGGATTGAATGCAACAGTCATCATACGCATTTTCCTCCATGTAAGTAATGTCTCAAACAGTCTACGCATTGATCGTTCCCTGGAAGACCAGTAGTAGTTTCCGATGCACATCTGGTGTCATTCTGTAATGTGTGGACTATCAGAGTGTTGTTGAAACACAGAAATTGCATCTGCATTGAATACAACAGTCACCATGCCCACTTTTCTCCATGGGAGTAATGTCTCAAACAGTCTACGCTTTGATCGATTCCTGGAAGACCAGTAGTAGTATACGATGCACATCTGGTGTCATTCTGTAATGTGTGGACTATCAGACTGTTGATGAAACACAGAAATTGCATCGGGATTGAATACAACAGTCACCATGCGCACTCTCTTCAGTGGGAGTAATGTCTCAAACAGTCTACGCTTTGATCAATTCCCGGTAGACCAGTAGTAGTTTCCAATGCACATCAGGATGCATTCTGTAATCTGTGGACTGTAAGAGTGTTGATGAAACACACAAATTGCATCGGGATTGAATACAACAGTCACCATGCGCACTTTCCTTCATGGGAATAATGTCTCAAACAGTCTACGATTTGATCGTTCCCTGCAAAACCAGTAGTAGTTTCCGATGCACATCTGGAGGCTTTCTGAAATCTGTGGACCTTCAAAGTGTTGATGAAACACAGAAATTGACTCGGGATTGAATACAACAGTCATAATACTCATTTTCCTCCATGTGAGTAATGTCTCAAACAGTCTACGCTTTGATCGTTCCCTGGAAGACCAGAAGTAGTTTCCGATGCACATCATGGGGCCTTCTGTAATGTGTGGAATATCAGAGTGATGATGAAACACAGAAATTGCATCGGGATTGTATACAACAGTCACCATGCACAATACTCCTCCATGGGAGTAATGTCTCAAACAGTCTACGGTTTGATCATTCCCTGGAAGACGAGTAGTAGTTTACGATGCACATCTGGACGCATTCTGTAATCTGTGGACTGTCAGATTGTTGTTGAAACACAGAAATTGCATCGGGATTGAATACAACAATCACCATGCGCACTTTCCTTCATGGGAGTAATGTCTCAAACAGTCTTCCCTTTGATCGTTCCCTGGAAGACCAGTAGTAGTTTTCGATGCCTATCTGTAGGCATTCTGTAATCTGTGGACTATCAGAAAGTTGCTGAAACAAATAAATTGCATCGGGATTGAATACAATAGTCACCATGCGCATTTTCCTCCATGGGAGTAATGTCTCAAACAGTCTACGCTTTGATCGATTCCCGGAAGACCAGTAGTAGTTTCCATAGCACATCTGGAGCATTCTGTAATCTGTGGTCCTTCAAAGTGTTGATGAAACACAGAAATTGCATCGGGATTGAATACAACAGTCACCATGCGCACTTTATCCATGGGAGTAATGTCTCAAACAGTTTACGCTTTGATCGTTAACTCGATGACCAGAAGTAGTTTCCGATGCACATCATGGTGCCTTCTGTAATGTGTGGACTATCAGAGTGTTGATGAAACACAGAAATTGCATCGGGATTGAATACAACAGTCACCATTCGCACTTTCCTCCGTGGGAGTAAAGTCTCAAACAGTTTACGCTTTGATCGTTCCCTGGAAGACCAGTAGTAGTTTCCGATGAACATATGAGGGCATTCTGTTGTGTGGACTATCAGAGTGTTGTTGAAACAAATAAATTGCATAGGGATTGAATACAACAGTCACTATGCGCACTTTTCTCCATGGGAGTAATGTCCCAAACAGTCTGCGATTTGATCGTTCCCAGCAAAACCAGTAGTATTTTCCGATGCACATCTGGAGGCATTCTGAAATCTGTGGACCTTCAAAGTGTTGATGAAACACAGAAATTGCCTCGGGATTGAATACAACAGTCATCATAAGCATTTTCCTCCATGGGAGTAATGTCTCAAACAGTCTCCGATTTGATCGTTCCTTGGATGACCAGTCGTAGTTTCCGATGCACATCTGGTGTCATTCTGTAATGTGTGGACTTTCAAAGTGTTGTTGAAACACAGAAATTGCATCGGGATTGTATACAACAGTCTCCATGCGCAATTTTCCTCCATGGGAGTAATGTCTCAAACAGTCTACGCTTTGTTCGTTCCCTGGAAGACGAGTAGTAGTTTTCGATGCACATCTGGAGGCATTCTGTAATCTGTGGACTATCAGAGTGTTGTTGAAACACAGAAATTGCATCTGGATTGAATACAACAGTCACCATGCGCACTTTCCTCCATGGGAGTAATGTCTCAAACAATCTAGGCTTCATTCATTATCTGGAAGACCAGTAGTAGTTTCCGATGCACAATTGGGGGCCTTCTGTAATGTGTGGACTATCAGGGTGTTGTTGAAACAAATAAATTGCATCGAGATTGAATACAACAGTCACCATGCGCACTTTCCTCCATGGGAGTAATACCTCAAACAGTTTACGCCTTGATCGATTCCTGGAAGACCAGTAGATTGTTTGAGACTTTACTCCCATGGAGGAAAGTGCGCATGGTGACTGTTGTGTTCAATCCCGATGCAATTTCAGTGTTTCATCAACACTTTGAAGGTCCACAGATTACAGAATGCCTCCCGATGGGCATAAAAAACTACTACTGGTCTTCCAGAAATCAATCAAAGCGCAGACTGTTTGAGACATTACTCCCATGGAGGGAAGTGCGCATGGTGACTGTTGTATTCAATCCCGATGCAATTTCTGTGTTTCAACAACACTCTGATAGTCCACAGATTACATAATGCCTCCAGCTGTGCATCGGAAACTACTACTGGTCTTCCAGGGAACGATTAAATCGTAAACTCTTTGAGACATTACTCCCATGGAGGAAAGTGCGAATGGTGCCTGTTGTATACAATCCCGATGCAATTTCTGTGTTTCATCAACACTCTGATAGTCCACAGATTTTGGAATGCCTCCAGATGTGCATCGGAAACTACTACTGGTCTTCCAGGGAACGATCAAAGCGTAAACAGTTTGAGACATTACTCCCATGGAGTAAAGTGCGCATGGTGGATGTTGTATTCAATCCCGATGCAATTTCTGTGTTTCATCAACACTCTGATAGTCCACACATTACGGAATGACACCAGATGTGCATCGGAAACTACTACTGGTCTTCCAGGGAACGATCAAAGCGTAGACTGCTTGAGACATTACTGCCATGGAGGAAAGTGCGCATGGTGACCGTTGTATTCAATCCCGATGCAATTTCTGTGTTTCATCAACACTCTGATAGTTGACACATTAGAGAAGGCCCCCAGATGTGCATCGGAAACTACTACTGGTCTTCCAGGCAACGATCAAAGCGTAGATTGTTTGAGACATTACTCCCATGGAGGAAAGTGCGCATGGTGACTGTTGTATGCAATCCCGATGCAATATCAGTGTTTCATCAACACTTTAAAGGTCCACAGATTACAGAATGCCTCCAGTTGTGCATCGGAAACTACTACTGGTCTTCCAGGAATCGATCAAGGCGTAGGCTGTTTGAGACATTACTCCCATGGGAGGAAGTGCGCATGGTGTCTAGTGTATTCAATCTCGATGCAATTTATGTGTTTCAACAACACTCTGATAGTTCACAGATTACAGAATGCCCCCAAATAGGCATCGGAAACTACTACTGGTCTTCCAGGGAACGATCAAAGCGTAGACTGTTTGAGACATTACTCCCATGGAGGAATGTGCGCATGGTGACTGTTGAATTCAGTCCCGAGGCAATTTCTGTGTTTCATCAACACTTTGAAGGTCCACAGATTTCAGAATGCCTCCAGATGTGCATCGGAAACTACTACTGGTTTTGCAGGGAACGATCAAATCGTAGACTGTTTGAGACATTACTCCCATGGAGGAAAGTGCCCATGGTGACTGTTGTATTCAATCCCGATGTAACTTGTGTGTTTCATTAACACTCTGATAGTCCACGGATTACAGAATGCCCCCAGATGTGCATCGGAAACTACTACTGGTCTTCCAGGGAACGATCAAAGCGTAAACTGTTTGAGACATTACTCCCTTGGAGGGAAGTGCGCATGGTGACTGTTGTATTCAATCCCGATGCAATTTCTGTGTTTCATCAACACTCTGATTGTCCACAAATTACAGAATGCCTCCAGATGTGCAATGGAAATTACTACTGGTCCTCCAGGAAACGATGAAAGCGTAGACTGTTTAAGAAATTACTCCCATGGAGGAAAGTACGCATGGTGAATGTTGTATTCAATCCCGATGCAACTTCTGTGTTTCATCAACACTCAGATTGTCCACACATTACAGAATGCCCCAAGGTGTGCATCGGAAACTACTACTAGTCTTCCAGGGAACGATCAAAGCGCAAACTGTTTGAGACATTACTCCCGTGGAGGAAAGTGCGCATGGTGACTTTTGTATTCAATCCCGATGCAATTTCTGTGTTTCATCAACACTCTGATTGTCCACAGATTACAGAATGCCTCCAGATGTGCATCGGAAATTGCTACTGGTCTTCCAGGGAACGACCAAAGCGTAGACTGTTTGAGACATTACTCCCATGGAGGAAAGTGCGCATGGTGACTGTTGTATTCAATCCCGATGCAATTTATTTGTTTCAACAACATTCTGATAGTCCACTGATTACAGAATGCCTACAGATAGGCATCGGAAACTACTACTGGTCTTCCAGGGAACGATCAAAGCGTAAACTGCTTGAGCATTACTGCCATGGAGTGAAGTGCGCATGGTGACTGTTGCATTCAATGCCGATGCAATTTCTGTGTTTCATCAACACCCTGATAGTCCACACGTTAGAGAATGCCATCAGATGTGCATCGGAAACTATTACTGGTCTTCCAGGGAACGATCAAAGCGTAAACTGTTTGAGACATTACTCCCATGGAGGAAAGTGCGCATGGTGACTGTTGTATTCAATCCCGATAAAATTTCTGTGTTTCATCAACACTCTGATTGTCCACAGATTACAGAATGCCTCCAGATGTGCATCGGGAATTACTACTGGTCCTCCAGGAAACGATCAAATTGTAGACTGTTTGAGAAATTACTCCCATGGAGGAAAGTGCGCATGGTGAATGTTGTATTCAATCCCGATGCAACTTCTGTGTTTCATCTTCACTCTGATAGTCCACACATTACAGGATGCCCCAAGGTGTGCATCGGAAACTACTACTAGTCTTCCAGGGAACGATCAAAGCGTAAACTGTTTGAGACATTACTCCCGTGGATCAAAGTGCGCATCGTGACTGTTGTATTCAATCCCGATGCAATTTTTGTGTTTCATCAACACTCTGATAGTCCACAGATTACAGAATGACACCAGATGTGCATCGAAAACTACTACTGGTCTTCCAGGGAACGACCAAAGCGTAGACTGTATGAGACATTACTCCCATGTAGGAAAGTGCGCATGGTGACTGTTGTATTCATTCGGGATGCAATTTCTGTGTTTCATCAACACTTTGATAGTCCACAGATTACAGAATGCCTCCAGATGTGCATCGGAAACTACTACAGGTCTTGCAGTGAACGATCAAAGCGTAGACTGTTTGAGACATTATTCCCATGGAGGAAAGTGCGCATGGTGACTGTTGCATTGAATCCCGATGCAATTTCTGTGTTTCATCAACACTCTGATAGTCCACATGTTACAGAATGCCATCAGATGTGCATCGGAAACTCTTACTGGTCTTCCAGGGAACGATCAAAGCGTAAACTCTTTGAGACATAACTCCCATGGAGGAAAGTGCGCATGGTGCCTGTTGTATGCAATCCCGATGTAATTTCTGTGTTTCATCAACATTCTGATTGTCCACAGATTTCAGAATGCCTCCAGATGTGCATCGGAAACTACTACTGGTCTTCTGGAAATCGATCAAAGCGTAGCCTGTTTGAGACATTACTCCCATGGAGGAATGTGCGCATGGTGACTGTTGTCTTCAATCCCGATGCAATTTATTTGTTTCAACAACATTCTGATAGTCCACTGATTACAGAATGCCTACAGATAGGCATCGGAAACTACTACTGGTCTTCCAGGGAACGATCAAAACGTAGACTGTTTGAGACATTACTCCCATGGAGGAAAGTGCGCATGGTGACTGTTGTATTCATTCCCGATGCAATTTCTGTGTTTCAACAACACTCTGACAGTCCACAGAACAGAATGCTTCCAGATGTGCATCGGAAACTACTACTAGTCTTCCAGGGAATGATCAAAGGGTAGACTGTTTGAGACATTACTCCCATGGAGGAAAATTGCGCATGGTGAATGTTGTATACAATCCAGATGCAATTACTGTTTTTCAACAACACTCTGATAGTCCACACAACAGAATGCCACCAGATATTCATCGGAAACTGCTACTGATCTTCCAGGGAACTATCGAAGCGTAAACTGTTTGAGACATTACTCCCATGGAGGGAAGTGCGCATGGTGACTGTTGTATTCAATCCCGATAAAATTTCTGTGTTTCATCAACACTATGAAGGTCCACAGATTTCAGAATGCCTCCAGATGTGCATCGGAAACTACTACTTGTTTTGCAGGGAACGATCAAATCGTAGACTGTTTGAGATATTACTCCCATGGAGGAAAGTGTACATGGTGACTGTTGTATTCAATCCCGATGTAACTTGTGTGTTTCTTTAACACTCTGATAGCCCGCGGATTACAGAATGCCCCCAGATGTGCATCGGAAACTACTACTGGTCTTCAAGGGAACGATCAAAGCGTAAACTGTTTGAGACATTACTCCCATGGAGGGAAGTGCGCATGGTGACTGTTGTATTCAATCCCGATGCAATTTCTGTGTTTCATCAACACTCTGATTGTCCACAGAGTACAGAATGCCTCCAGATGTGCATCGGGAATTACTACTGGTCCTCCAGGAAACGATCAAATTGTAGACTGTTTGAGAAATTACTCCCATGGAGGAATGTGCGCATGGTGAATGTTGTATTCAATCCCGATGCAACTTCTGTATTTCATCTTCACTCTGATAGTCCACACATTACAGAATGCCCCAAGGTGTGCATCGGAAACTACTACTAGTCTTCCAGGGAACGATCAAAGCGCAAACTGTTTGAGACATTACTCCCGTGGAGGAAAGTGCGCATGGTGACTTTTGTATTCAATCCCGATGCAATTTCTGTGTTTCATCAACACTCTGATTGTCCACAGATTACAGAATGCCTCCAGATGTGCATCGGAAATTGCTACTGGTCTTCCAGGGAACGACCAAAGCGTAGACTGTTTGAGACATTACTCCCATGGAGGAAAGTGCGCATGGTGACTGTTGTATTCAATCCCGATGCAATTTATTTGTTTCAACAACATTCTGATAGTCCACTGATTACATAATGCCTACAGATAGGCATCGGAAACTACTACTGGTCTTCCAGGGAACGATCAAAGCGTAAACTGCTTGAGCATTACTGCCATGGAGTGAAGTGCGCATGGTGACTGTTGCATTCAATGCCGATGCAATTTCTGTGTTTCATCAACACCCTGATAGTCCACACGTTAGAGAATGCCATCAGATGTGCATCGGAAACTATTACTGGTCTTCCAGGGAACGATCAAAGCGTAAACTGTTTGAGACATTACTCCCATGGAGGAAAGTGCGCATGGTGACTGTTGTATTCAATCCCGATAAAATTTCTGTGTTTCATCAACACTCTGATTGTCCACAGATTACAGAATGCCTCCAGATGTGCATCGGGAATTACTACTGGTCCTCCAGGAAACGATCAAATTGTAGACTGTTTGAGAAATTACTCCCATGGAGGAAAGTGCGCATGGTGAATGTTGTATTGAATCCCGATGCAACTTCTGTGTTTCATCTTCACTCTGATAGTCCACACATTACAGGATGCCCCAAGGTGTGCATCGGAAACTACTACTAGTCTTCCAGGGAACGATCAAAGCGTAAACTGTTTGAGACATTACTCCCGTGGATCAAAGTGCGCATCGTGACTGTTGTATTCAATCCCGATGCAATTTTTGTGTTTCATCAACACTCTGATAGTCCACAGATTACAGAATGACACCAGATGTGCATCGAAAACTACTACTGGTCTTCCAGGGAACGACCAAAGCGTAGACTGTATGAGACATTACTCCCATGTAGGAAAGTGCGCATGGTGACTGTTGTATTCATTCGGGATGCAATTTCTGTGTTTCATCAACACTTTGATAGTCCACAGATTACAGAATGCCTCCAGATGTGCATCGGAAACTACTACAGGTCTTGCAGGGAACGATCAAAGCGTAGACTGTTTGAGACATTATTCCCATGGAGGAAAGTGCGCATGGTGACTGTTGCATTGAATCCCGATGCAATTTCTGTGTTTCATCAACACTCTGATAGTCCACATGTTACAGAATGCCATCAGATGTGCATCGGAAACTCTTACTGGTCTTCCAGGGAACGATCAAAGCGTAAACTCTTTGAGACATAACTCCCATGGAGGAAAGTGCGCATGGTGCCTGTTGTATGCAATCCCGATGTAATTTCTGTGTTTCATCAACATTCTGATTGTCCACAGATTTCAGAATGCCTCCAGATGTGCATCGGAAACTACTACTGGTCTTCTGGAAATCGATCAAAGCGTAGCCTGTTTGAGACATTACTCCCATGGAGGAATGTGCGCATGGTGACTGTTGTCTTCAATCCCGATGCAATTTATTTGTTTCAACAACATTCTGATAGTCCACTGATTACAGAATGCCTACAGATAGGCATCGGAAACTACTACTGGTCTTCCAGGGAACGATCAAAACGTAGACTGTTTGAGACATTACTCCCATGGAGGAAAGTGCGCATGGTGACTGTTGTATTCATTCCCGATGCAATTTCTGTGTTTCAACAACACTCTGACAGTCCACAGAACAGAATGCTTCCAGATGTGCATCGGAAACTACTACTAGTCTTCCAGGGAATGATCAAAGGGTAGACTGTTTGAGACATTACTCCCATGGAGGAAAATTGCGCATGGTGAATGTTGTATACAATCCAGATGCAATTACTGTTTTTCAACAACACTCTGATAGTCCACACAACAGAATGCCACCAGATATTCATCGGAAACTGCTACTGATCTTCCAGGGAACTATCGAAGCGTAAACTGTTTGAGACATTACTCCCATGGAGGAAAATGCGTATGATTACTGTTGAATTCAATCCCGAGGCAATTTCTGTGTTTCATCAACACTTTGAACGTCCACAGATTTCAGAATGCCTCCAGATGTGCATCGGAAACTACTACTGGTTTTGCAGGGAACGATCAAAGCGTAGACTGTTTGAGACATTACTCCCATGTAGGAAAGTGCGCATGGTGACTGTTGTATTCATTCGGGATGCAATTTCTGTGTTTCATCAACACTCTGATTGGCCACAGATTACATAATGCCTCCAGATGTGCATCGGAAATTACTACTGGTCCTCCAGGAAACGATGAAAGCGCAGAGTGTTTGAGAAATTACTCCCATGGAGGAAAGTACGCATGGTGAATGTTGTATTCAATCCCGATGCAACTTCTGTGTTTCATCAACACTCTGATAGCCTACACGTTAGAGAATGCCATCAAATGTGCATCGGAAACTATTACTGGTCTTCCAGGGAACGATCAAAGCGTAAACTGTTTGAGACATTACTCCCATGGAGGAAAGTGCGCATGGTGACTGTTGTATTCAATCCCGATGCAATGTCTGTGTTTCATCAACACTCTGATAGTCCACAGATTTCAGAATGCCTACAGATGTGCATCGGAAACTACTACTGGTCTTCCAGGGAACGATCAAAGCGTAAACACTTTGAGACATTACTCCCATGGAGTAAAGTGCGCATGGTGACTGTTGTATTCATTCCCGATGCAATATCTGTGTTTCATCAACACTCTGATAGTCCACACATTACAGAAGGCCCCCAGATGTGCATTGGAAACTACTACTGGTCTTCCAGGCAACGATCAAAGCGTAGATTGTTTGAGACATTACTCCCATGGAGGAAAGTGCGCATGGTGACTGTTGTATTCAATCCCAATGCAATATCAGTGTTTCATCAACACTTTGAAGGTCCACAGATTACAGAATGCCTCCAGATGTGCATCGGAAACTAATACTGGTCTTCCAGGAATCGATCAAGTCGTACACTGTTTGTGACATTACTCCCATGGGGGGAAGTGCGCATGGTGACTAGTGTATTCAATCTCGATGCAATTTATGTGTTTCAACAACACTCTGATAGTTCACAGATTACAGAATGCCCCCAAATAGGCATCGGAAACTACTACTGGCCTTCCAGGGAACGATCAAAGCGTAGACTGTTCGAGACATTACTCCAATTGAGGAAAGTGCGCATGGTGACTGTTGTATTCAATCCCGAAGCAATTTCTGTGTTTCAACAACGCTCTGATAGTCCACAGATTACAGAATGCCTCTAGATGTGCATCGGAAGCTACTACTCGTCTTCGAGGGATCGATCAAAGCGTAGACTGTTTGAGACATTACTCCCATGGAGGAAAATTGCGCATGGTGACTGTTGTATACAATCCCGATGCAATTTCTGTGTTTCAACAACACTCTGATAGTCCACACATTACAGAATGACACCAGATGTGCATCGGAAACTACTACTGGTCTTCAAGGGAACGATCAAAGCGTAAACTCTTTGAGACATTACTCCCATGGAGGGAAGTGCGCATGGTGACTGTTGTATTCAATCCCGATGCAATTTCTGTGTTTCATCAACACTCTGATTGTCCACAGATTACAGAATGCCTCCAGATGTGCATCGGAAATTACTACTGGTCCTCCAGGAAACGATCAAATTGTAGACTGTTTGAGAAATTACTCCCATGGAGGAAAGTGCGCATGGTGAATGTTGTATTGAATCCCGATGCAACTTCTGTGTTTCATGTTCACTCTGATAGTCCACACATTACAGAATGCCCCAAGGTGTGCATCGGAAACTACTACTAGTCTTCCAGAGAACGATCAAAGCGTAAACTGTTTGAGACATTACTCCTGTGGAGGAAAGTGCGCATCGTGACTGTTGTATTCAATCCCGATGCAATTTTTGTGTTTCATCAACACTCTGATAGTCCACAGATTACAGAATAACACCAGATGTGCATCGAAAACTACTACTGGTCTTCCAGGGAACGACCAAAGCGTAGACTGTTTGAGACATTACTCCCATGTAGGAAAGTGCGCATGGTGACTGTTGTATTCATTCGGGATGCAATTTCTGTGTTTCATCAACACTTTGATAGTCCACAGATTACAGAATGCCTCCAGATGTGCATCGGAAACTACTACTGGTCTTGCAGGGAACGATCAAAGCGTAGACTGTTTGAGACATTATTCCCATGGAGGAAAGTGCGCATGGTGACTGTTGCATTGAATCCCGATGCAATTTCTGTGTTTCATCAACACTTTGATAGTCCACATGTTACAGAATGCCATCAGATGTGCATCGGAAACTATTACTGGTCTTCCAGGGAACGATCAAAGCGTAGACTCTTTGAGACATAACACCCATGGAGGAAAGTGCGCATGGTGCCTGTTGTATGCAATCCCGATGTAATTTCTGTGTTTCATCAACATTCTGATTGTCCACAGATTTCAGAATGCCTCCAGATGTGCGTCGGAAACTACTACTGATCTTGCAGGGAACGATCAAAGCGTAGACTGATGGAGACATTACTACCATGGAGGAAAGTGCGCATGGTGACTGTTGTATTCAATCCCGATGCAATTTCAGTGTTTCATCAACACTTTGAAGGTCCACAGATTACAGAATGCCTCCTGATGTGCATTGTAAACTACTACTGGTCTTCTGGGAACCGATCAAAGCGTAGACTGTTTGAGACATTACTCCCATGGAGGGAAGTGCGCATGGTGACTGTTGTATTCAATCCCGATGCAATTTCTGTATTTCATCAACACTCTGATTGTCCACAGATTACAGAATGCCTCCAGTTGTGCATCGGAAATTACTACTGGTCCTCCAGGATACGATCAAATTGTAGACTGTTTGAGATATTACTCCCATGGTGGAAAGTGCGCATGGTGAATGTTGTATTCAATCCCGATGCAACTTCTGTGTTTCATCAACACTCTGATAGTCCACACATTACAGAATGCCCCAAGGTGTGCATCGGAAACTAGTACTAGTCTTCCAGGCAACGATCAAAGCGTAGATTGTTTGAGACATTACTCCCATGGAGGAAAGTGCGCATGGTGACTGTTGTATTCAATCCCAATGCAATATCAGTGTTTCATCAACACTTTGAAGGTCCACAGATTACAGAATGCCTCCAGATGTTCATCGGAAACTAATACTGGTCTTCCAGGAATCGATCAAGGCGTAGATTGTTTGAGACATTACTCCCATGGGGGGAAGTGCGCATGGTGACTAGTGTATTCAATCTCGATGCAATTTATGTGTTTCATCAACACTCTGATAGTTTACAGATTACAGAATGCCCCCAAATAGGCATCGGAAACTACTACTGGTCTTCCAGTGAACGATCAAAGCGTAGACTGTTTGAGACATTACTCCCATTGAGGAAAGTGCGCATGGTGACTGTTGTATTCAATCCCGAAGCAATTTCTGTGTTTCAACAACGCTCTGATAGTCCACAGATTACAGAATGCCTCTAGATGTGCATCGGAAGCTACTACTGGTCTTCAAGTGAACGATCTAAGCGTAAACTGTTTGAGACGTTACTCCCATGGAGGGAAGTGCGCATGGTGACTGTTGTATTCAATCCCGATGCAATTTCTGTGTTTCATCAACACTCTGATTGTCCACAGATTACAGAATGCCTCCAGATGTGCATCGGAAATTACTACTGGTCCTCAAGGCAACGATCAAATTGTGAACTGTTTGAGAAATTACTCCCGTGGAGGAAACTGCGCATGGTGAATGTTGTATTCAATCCCGATGCAACTTCTGTGTTTCATCTACACTCTGATAGTCCACACATTACAGAATGCCCCAAGGTGTGCATCGGAAACTACTGCTAGTCTTCCACGGAACGATCAAAGCGTAAACTGTTTGAGACATTACTCCTGTGGAGGAAAGTGCGCATCGTGACTGTTGTATTCAATCCCGATGCAATTTTTGTGTTTCATCAACACTCTGATAGTCCACAGATTACAGAATGACACCAGATGTGCATCGAAAACTACTACTGTACTTGCAGGGAACGATCAAAGCGTAGACTGTTTGAGACATTATTCCCATGGAGGAAAGTGCGCATGGTAACTGTTGCATTGAATCCCGATGTAATTTCTGTGTTTCATCAACACTCTGATAGTCCACATGTTACAGAATGCCATCAGATGTGCATCGGAAACTATTACTGGTCTTCCAGGGAACGATCAAAGCGTAAACTTTTTGAGACATAACTCCCATGGAGGAAAGTGCGCATGGTGCCTGTTGTATGCAATCCCGATGTAATTTCTGTGTTTAATCAACATTCTGATTGTCCACAGATTTCAGAATGCCTCCAGATGTGCGTCGGAAACTACTACTGATCTTGCAGGGAACGATCAAAGCGTAGACTGTTGGAGACATTACTACCATGGAGGAAAGTGCGCATGGTGACTGTTGTATTCAATCCCGATGCAATTTCAGTGTTTCATCAACACTTTGAAGGTCCACAGATTACAGAATGCCTCCTGATGTGCATTGGAAACTACTACTGGTCTTCTGGGAATCGATCAAAGCGTAGACTGTTTAAGACATTACTCCCATGTAGGGAAGTGCGCATGGTGACTGTTGTATTCAATCCCGATATAATTTCTGTGTTTCATCATCATTCTGATTGTCCACAGATTTCAGAATGCCTCCAGATGTGCGTCGGAAACTACTACTGGTCTTCCAGGGAACGATCAAAGCGTAGACTGTTTGAGACATTACCCCCATGGAGGAAAGTGCGCATGGTGACTGTTGTATTCAATCCCGATGCAATTTCTCTGTATCAACAACACTCTGACAGTCAACAGATTACAGAATGCCTCCAGATGTGCATCGGAAACTACTACTAGCCTTCCAGGGAACGATCAAAGCGTGAACTGTTTAAGACATTACTCCCATGGAGGAAAGTGCGCATGCTGACTGTTGTATTCAATCCCGATGCAATATCTGTGTTTCATCAACACTCTGATAGTATACACATTACAGAATGACCCCAGATGTGCATCGGAAACTTCTACTGGTCTTCCATGGAACGATCAAAGTGTAGACTGTTTGAGACATTACTCCCATGGAGGAAAATTGCGCATGGTGACTGTTGTATTTAATCCCGATGCAATTTCTGTGTTTCATCAACACTCTGATATTCCACACATTACAGAATGCCCCCAGATGTGCATCAGAAACTACTACTGGACTTCCACGGAACGATTAAATCGTAAACTCTTTGAGACATTACTCCCATGGGGGAATGTGCGCATGGTGCCTGTTGTATACAATCCCGATGCAATTTCTGTGCTTCATCAACACTTTGATAGTCCACAGATTTCAGAATGCCTCCAGATGTGCATCGGAAACTACTACTGGTCTTCCAGGGTACGATCAAAGCGTAAACTGTTTGAGACATTACTCTCATGGAGGGAAGTGCGCATGGTGACTGTTGTATTCAATCCCGATGTAAATTCTGTGTTTCATCAACATTCTGATTGTTCACAGATTTCAGAATGCCTCCAGATGTGCGTCGGAAACTACTACTGATCTTCCAGGGAACGATGAATGCGTAGACTGTTTGAGACATTACTCCCATGGAGGAAAGTTCGCATGGTGACTGTTGTATTCAATCCCGATTCAATTTCAGTGTTTCATCAACACATTGAAGGTCCACAGATTACAGAATGCCTCCAGATCTGCATTGGAAACTACTTCTGGTCTCCTGGGAATCGATCAAAGCGTAGACTGTTTGAGACATTACTCCCATGGAGGAAAGTGCGCATGGTGACTGTTGTATTCAATCCCGATGCAATTTATTTGTTTCAACAACACTCTGATAGTCCACTGATTACAGAATGCCTACAGATAGGCATCGGAAACTACTACTGGTCTTCCAGGGAACGATCAAAGCGTAGACTGTTTGAGACATTACTCCCATGTAGGAAAGTGCGTATGGTGACTGTTGTATTCAATCCCGATGTTAATTCTGTGTTTCAACAACACTCTGACAGTCCACAGATTACAGAATGCCTCCAGATGTGCATCGGAAACTACTACTAGTCTTCCAGGGAATGATCAAAGCGTAGACTGTTTGAGACATTACTCCCATGGAGGAAAATTGCTCATGGTGAATGTTGTATACAATCCAGATGCAATTGCTGTTTTTCAACAACACTCTGATGGTCGACACATTACAGAATGCCACCAGATATTCATCGGAAACTGCTACTGGTCTTCCAGGGAACGATTAAAGCGTAAACTGTTTGAGACATTACTCCCACGGAGGACAGTGCGCATGGTGACTGTTGTATTCAATCCCGAAGCAATTTCAGTGTTTCATCAACACTTTGAATGTCCACAGATTACAGAATGGCTCCAGATGTGCATTGGAAACTATTACTGGTCTTCCAGGGAGCGATCAAAGGGTACACTGCTTGAGACATTACTGCCATTGAGGAAAGTGCGCATGGTGACTGTTTTATTCAATCCCGATGCAATTTCTGTGCTTCATCATCACTCTGATAGTCCACACATTACAGAAGGCCCCCAGATGTGCATCGGAAACTACTACTGGTCCTCCAGGGAACGATCAAAGCGTAGACTGTTTGAGAAATTACTCCCGTGGAGGAAAGTGCGCATGGTGCCTGTTGGTTACAATCCCGATGTAATTTCTGTCTTTCATCAACATTCTGATTGTCCACAGATTTCAGAATGCCTCCAGATGTGAATCGGAAGCTACTACTGGTCTTCCAGGGAACGATCAAAGCGTAGATTGTTTGAGACATAACTCCCATGGAGGAAAGTGCGCATGGTGACTGCTGTATTCAATCCAGATGCAATTTCTGTGTTTCATCAACACTCTGATAGTCCACACATTACAGAATGACTCCAGATGTGCATCGGAAACTACTGTAGGTCTTCGAGGGAACGATCAAAGCGTAGACTACTTGAGACATTACTGCCATGGAGGGAAGTGCGCATGGTGATTGTTGTATTCAATCCCGATGTAATTTATTTGTTTCAACAACACTCTGATAGTCCACTGATTACAGAATGCCTACAGATAGGCATCGGAAACTACTACTGGTCTTCCAGGGAACAATCAAAGCGTAAACTGTTTGAGACATTACTCCCACGGAGGACAGTGCGCATGGTGACTGTTGTATTCAATCCCGATGCAATTTCTGTGTTTCATCAACACTCTGATAGTCCTCACATTACAGAATGACACCAGATGTGCATCGGAAACTACTACTGGTCTTCGAGGGAACGATCAATGCGTAAACTGCTTGAGACATTACTGCCATGGAGGAAAGTGCGCATGGTGACTGTTGTATTCAATCCCGATGCAATTTCTGTGTTTCATCAACACTCTGATAGTCCACACATTACAGAAGGCCCCCAGATGTGCATCGGAAACTGCTACTTGTCTTCCAGAGAACGATCAAAGCGTAGATTGTTTGAGACATTAGTCCCATGGGGGAAAGTGTGCATGGTGACTGTTGTAATATATCCCGAAGCAATTTCAGTGTTTCATCAACACTTTGAATGTCCACAGATTACAGAATGCCTCCAGATGTGCATTGGAAACTATTACTGGTCTTCCAGGGAGCGATCAAAGGGTACACTGCTTGAGACATTACTGCCGTTGAGGAAAGTGCGCATGGTGACTGTTTTATTCAATCCCGATGCAATTTCTGTGTTTCATCAACACTCTGATAGTCCACACTTTACAGAAGGCCCCCAGATGTGCATCGGAAACTACTACTGGTCTTCCAGGGAACGATCAAAGCGCAGATTGTTTGAGACATTACTCCCATGGAGGAAAGTGCGCATGGTGACTGTTGTATTCAATCCCGAAGCAATTTCAGTGTTTCATCAACACTTTGAAGGTCCACAGATTACAGAATGCCTCCCGATGTGCATCGGAAACTACTTCTGGTCTTCCAGGAAACGATCAAAGCGTAAACTGTTTGAGACATTACTCCCACGGAGGACAGTGCGCTTGGTGACTAGTGTATTCAATCCCGATGCAATTTCTGTGTTTCATCAACACTCTGATAGTCCTCAAATTACAGAATGACACCAGATGTGCATCGGAAACTACTACTCGTCTTCGAGGGAACGATCAAAGCGTGGACTGTTTGAGACATTACTCCCATGGAGGAAAGATCTCATGATGACTGTTGCATTCAATCCCGATGATATTTCTGTGTTTCATTAACACTCTGATAGTCCACACGTTAGGGAATGCCATCAGATGTGCATCGGAAACTATTACTGGTTTTCCAGGGAACGACCAAAGCGTAAACTGTTCGAGACATTGCCCCTATGGAGGAAAGTGCGCATGGTGACTGTTGTATTCAATCCCGATGCAATTTCAGTGTTTCATCAAACTTTGAAGGTCCACAGATTACAGAATGGCTATAGATGTGCATTGGAAACTACTACTGGTCTTCCGGAAATCGATCAAAGCGTAAACTGTTTGAGACATTACTCCCATGGTGGAAAGTGCGCATGGTGACTGGTGTATTCAATCCCGATGCAATTTCTGTTTTTCAACAACACTTTGATAGTCCACACATTACAGAATGCCACCAGATATCCATCGGAAACTACTAATGGTCTTCCAGGGAACGATCAAAGCGTAAACTGTTTGAGACATTACTAGCACGGAGGACAGTGCGCATGGTGATTGTTGTATTCAATCCCGATGCAATTTCTGTGTTTCATCAACACTCTGATAGTCCTCACATTACAGAATGATACCAGATGTGCATCGGAAACAACTACTGGTCTTCCAGGGAACGATCACATCGTAGACTGCTTAAGACATTACTGCCATGGAGAAAGTGCGATGGTGACTGTTGTATTCAATCCCGATGCAATTTCTTTGTTTCATCAAGACTCTGATAGTCCACACATTACAGAAGGCCCCCAGATTTGCATCGGAAACTACTACTGGTATTCCAGGGAACGATCAAAGCGTACATTTTCGAGACATTACTCCCATGGAGGAAAGTGCGCATGGTGACTGTTGTATTCAATCCCGAAGCAATATCAGTGTTTCATCAACACTTTGAAGGTCCACAGATTACAGAATGCCTCCAGATGTGCATTGGAAACCACTAGTGGTCTTCAAGGGAACGATAAAAGCGTAGACTGTTTGAGACATTACTCCCATGGAGCAAAGTGCGCATGGTGACTGTTGTATTCAATCCCGATGTAAATTCTGTGTTTCATCAACATTCTGATTGTTCACAGATTTCAGAATGCCTCCAGATGTGCGTCGGAAACTACTACTGATCTTCCAGGGAACGATGAATGCGTAGACTGTTTGAGACATTACTCCCATGGAGGAAAGTTCGCATGGTGACTGTTGTATTCAATCCCGATTCAATTTCAGTGTTTCATCAACACTTTGAAGGTCCACAGATTACAGAATGCCTCCAGATCTGCATTGGAAACTACTTCTGGTCTCCTGGGAATCGATCAAAGCGTAGACTGTTTGAGACATTACTCCCATGGAGGAAAGTGCGCATGGTGACTGTTGTATTCAATCCCGATGCAATTTATTTGTTTCAACAACACTCTGATAGTCCACTGATTACAGAATGCCTACAGATAGGCATCGGAAACTACTACTGGTCTTCCAGGGAACGATCAAAGCGTAGACTGTTTGAGACATTACTCCCATGTAGGAAAGTGCGTATGGTGACTGTTGTATTCAATCCCGATGTTAATTCTGTGTTTCAACAACACTCTGACAGTCCACAGATTACAGAATGCCTCCAGATGTGCATCGGAAACTACTACTAGTCTTCCAGGGAATGATCAAAGCGTAGACTGTTTGAGACATTACTCCCATGGAGGAAAATTGCTCATGGTGAATGTTGTATACAATCCAGATGCAATTGCTGTTTTTCAACAACACTCTGATGGTCGACACATTACAGAATGCCACCAGATATTCATCGGAAACTGCTACTGGTCTTCCAGGGAACGATTAAAGCGTAAACTGTTTGAGACATTACTCCCACGGAGGACAGTGCGCATGGTGACTGTTGTATTCAATCCCGAAGCAATTTCAGTGTTTCATCAACACTTTGAATGTCCACAGATTACAGAATGGCTCCAGATGTGCATTGGAAACTATTACTGGTCTTCCAGGGAGCGATCAAAGGGTACACTGCTTGAGACATTACTGCCATTGAGGAAAGTGCGCATGGTGACTGTTTTATTCAATCCCGATGCAATTTCTGTGCTTCATCAACACTCTGATAGTCCACACATTACAGAAGGCCCCCAGATGTGCATCGGAAACTACTACTGGTCCTCCAGGGAACGATCAAAGCGTAGACTGTTTGAGAAATTACTCCCGTGGAGGAAAGTGCGCATGGTGCCTGTTGGTTACAATCCCGATGTAATTTCTGTGTTTCATCAACATTCTGATTGTCCACAGATTTCAGAATGCCTCCAGATGTGAATCGGAAGCTACTACTGGTCTTCCAGGGAACGATCAAAGCGTAGATTGTTTGAGACATAACTCCCATGGAGGAAAGTGCGCATGGTGACTGCTGTATTCAATCCAGATGCAATTTCTGTGTTTCATCAACACTCTGATAGTCCACACATTACAGAATGACTCCAGATGTGCATCGGAAACTACTGTAGGTCTTCGAGGGAACGATCAAAGCGTAGACTACTTGAGACATTACTGCCATGGAGGGAAGTGCGCATGGTGATTGTTGTATTCAATCCCGATGTAATTTATTTGTTTCAACAACACTCTGATAGTCCACTGATTACAGAATGCCTACAGATAGGCATCGGAAACTACTACTGGTCTTCCAGGGAACAATCAAAGCGTAAACTGTTTGAGACATTACTCCCACGGAGGACAGTGCGCATGGTGACTGTTGTATTCAATCCCGATGCAATTTCTGTGTTTCATCAACACTCTGATAGTCCTCACATTACAGAATGACACCAGATGTGCATCGGAAACTACTACTGGTCTTCGAGGGAACGATCAATGCGTAAACTGCTTGAGACATTACTGCCATGGTGGAAAGTGCGCATGGTGACTGTTGTATTCAATCCCGATGCAATTTCTGTGTTTCATCAACACTCTGATAGTCCACACATTACAGAAGGCCCCCAGATGTGCATCGGAAACTGCTACTTGTCTTCCAGAGAACGATCAAAGCGTAGATTGTTTGAGACATTAGTCCCATGGGGGAAAGTGTGCATGGTGACTGTTGTAATATATCCCGAAGCAATTTCAGTGTTTCATCAACACTTTGAATGTCCACAGATTACAGAATGCCTCCAGATGTGCATTGGAAACTATTACTGGTCTTCCAGGGAGCGATCAAAGGGTACACTGCTTGAGACATTACTGCCGTTGAGGAAAGTGCGCATGGTGACTGTTTTATTCAATCCCGATGCAATTTCTGTGTTTCATCAACACTCTGATAGTCCACACTTTACAGAAGGCCCCCAGATGTGCATCGGAAACTACTACTGGTCTTCCAGGGAACGATCAAAGCGCAGATTGTTTGAGACATTACTCCCATGGAGGAAAGTGCGCATGGTGACTGTTGTATTCAATCCCGAAGCAATTTCAGTGTTTCATCAACACTTTGAAGGTCCACAGATTACAGAATGCCTCCCGATGTGCATCGGAAACTACTTCTGGTCTTCCAGGAAACGATCAAAGCGTAAACTGTTTGAGACATTACTCCCACGGAGGACAGTGCGCTTGGTGACTAGTGTATTCAATCCCGATGCAATTTCTGTGTTTCATCAACACTCTGATAGTCCTCAAATTACAGAATGACACCAGATGTGCATCGGAAACTACTACTCGTCTTCGAGGGAACGATCAAAGCGTGGACTGTTTGAGACATTACTCCCATGGAGGAAAGTTCTCATGATGACTGTTGCATTCAATCCCGATGATATTTCTGTGTTTCATTAACACTCTGATAGTCCACACGTTAGGGAATGCCATCAGATGTGCATCGGAAACTATTACTGGTTTTCCAGGGAACGACCAAAGCGTAAACTGTTCGAGACATTGCCCCTATGGAGGAAAGTGCGCATGGTGACTGTTGTATTCAATCCCGATGCAATTTCAGTGTTTCATCAAACTTTGAAGGTCCACAGATTACAGAATGGCTATAGATGTGCATTGGAAACTACTACTGGTCTTCCGGAAATCGATCAAAGCGTAAACTGTTTGAGACATTACTCCCATGGTGGAAAGTGCGCATGGTGACTGGTGTATTCAATCCCGATGCAATTTCTGATTTTCAACAACACTTTGATAGTCCACACATTACAGAATGCCACCAGATATCCATCGGAAACTACTAATGGTCTTCCAGGGAACGATCAAAGCGTAAACTGTTTGAGACATTACTAGCACGGAGGACAGTGCGCATGGTGACTGTTGTATTCAATCCCGATGCAATTTCTGTGTTTCATCAACACTCTGATAGTCCTCACATTACAGAATGATACCAGATGTGCATCGGAAACAACTACTGGTCTTCCAGGGAACGATCACATCGTAGACTGCTTAAGACATTACTGCCATGGAGAAAGTGCGATGGTGACTGTTGTATTCAATCCCGATGCAATTTCTTTGTTTCATCAAGACTCTGATAGTCCACACATTACAGAAGGCCCCCAGATTTGCATCGGAAACTACTACTGGTATTCCAGGGAACGATCAAAGCGTACATTTTCGAGACATTACTCCCATGGAGGAAAGTGCGCATGGTGACTGTTGTATTCAATCCCGAAGCAATATCAGTGTTTCATCAACACTTTGAAGGTCCACAGATTACAGAATGCCTCCAGATGTGCATTGGAAACCACTAGTGGTCTTCAAGGGAACGATAAAAGCGTAGACTGTTTGAGACATTACTCCCATGGAGCAAAGTGCGCATGGTGACTGTTGTATTCAATCCTGATGCAATTTTAGTGTTTCATCAACACTTTGAAGGTCCACAGATTACAGAATGGCTCCAGATGTGCATTGGAAACTACTACTGGTCTTCCGGAAATCTATCAAAGCGTAGACTGTTTGAGACATTACTCCCATGGTGGAAAGTGCGAATGGTGACTGTTGTATTCAATCCCGATGCTATTTATTTGTTTCAACAACACTCTGATAGTTAACAGATTACAGAATGCCTACAGATAGGCATCGGAAACTACTACTGGTCTTCCAGGGAACGATCAAAGCGTAGACTGTTTGAGACATTACTCCCATGGAGGAAAGTGCGCATGGTGACTGTTGTATTTAATCACAATGCAATTTCTGTGTTTCATCAAAACTCTGATAGTCCACACATTAGAGAAGGCCCAATGATGTGCATCGGAAACTACTACTGGTCTTCCAGGGAACGATCAAAGCGTAAACTGTTTGAGACATTACTCCCATGGAGGAATATGCGCATGGTGACTGTTGCATTCAATCCCGATGCAATTTCTGTGTTTCATCAACACTCTGATAGTCCACACGTTAGAGAATGCTATCAGATGTGCATCGGAAGCTATTACTGTTCTTCCAGGGAACGATCAAAGCGTAGACTGTTTGAGACATTACTCCCATGGAGGAAAGTGCGCATGGTGACTGTTGTATTCAATCCCGATGCAATTTCTGTGTTTCATTAACACTTTGAAGGTCTACAGATTACAGAATGCCTCCAGATGGCATCGGAAACTACTACTGGTCCTCCAGGAAACGATCAAAACGTAAACTGTTTGAGAAATTACTCCCATGAATGAAAATTGCGCATGGTGACTGTTGTATACAATCCCGATGCAATATCTGTGTTTCATCAACACTCTGATAGTCCACACATTACAGAATGCCCACAGATGTGCATCGGAAACTACTACTGGTCTTTCAGGGAACGATCAAAGTGTAGACTGTTTGAGACATTACTCCCATGGAGGAAAATTGCGCATGGTGACTGTTGTAATCAATCCCGATGCAATTTCTGTGTTTCATCAACACTCTGATATTCCACATATTACAGAATAACCCCAGATGTGCATCGGAAACTACTACTGGTCTTCCAGGGAACGATCAAAGCGTAGACTCTGAGACATTAGTCCCATGGAGGAAAGTGCGCATGGTGACTGTTGTATTCAATCACGATGCAATTTCTGTGTTTCATCAACACTCTGATAGTCCACACATTACAGAATGCCCCATGATGTGCATCGGAAACTACTTCTGGTCTTCCAGGGAACGATCAAAGCGTAAACTGTTTGAGACATTACTCTCATGGAGGAAAGTGCGCATGGTGACTGCTGTATTCAATCCAGATGCAATTTCTGTGTTTCATCAACACTCTGATAGTCCACACGTGAGAGAATGCCATCAGATGTGCATCGGAAGCTATTACTGGTCTTCTAGGGAACGATCAAAGCGTAGACTGTTTGAGGCATTACTCCCATGGAGGAAAGTGCGCATGGTGACTGTTGTATTCAATCCCGATGCAATTTCTGTGTTTCAACAACACTCTGATAGTCCACAGATTACAGAATGCCTCCAGATGTGCATCGGAAACTACTACTCATCTTCAGGGAACGATCAAGGTGTAGACTGTTTGAGACATTACTCCCATGGAGGAAAATTGCGCATGGTGACTGTTGTACTCAATCCCGATGCAATTTCTGTGTTTCATCAACACTCTGATATTCCACACATTAAAGAATAACCCCAGATGTGCATCGGAAACTACTACTGGTCTTCCAGGGAACGATCAAAGCGTAGAATGTTTGAGGCATTACTCCCATGGAGTGAAGTGCGCATGGTGACTGGTGTATTCAATCGAGATGCAATTTATGTGTTTCAACAACACTCTGATAGTTCACAGATTACAGAATGCCTCCAGATGTGCATCGGAAACTACTACTAGTCTTCAGGGAACGATCAAGGTGTAGACTGTTTGAAACATTACTCCCAATGAGGAAAGTGCGCATGGTGACTGTTGCATTCAATCCCGATGATATTTCTGTGTTTCATCAACACTCTGATAGTCCACACGTTAGATAATGCCATCAGATGTGCATCGGAAACTATTACTGTTCTTCCAGGGAACGATCAAAGCGTAAACTGTTTGAGACATTACCCCCATGGAGGAAAGTGCGCATTGTGACTGTTGTATTCAATCCCGATGCAATGTCTGTGTTTTATAAACACTCTGATAGTCTACACATTACAGAATGCCCAATGATGTGCATCGGAAGCTACTACTGGTCTTCCAGGGTACGATCAAAGCGTAGAATGTTTGAGGCATTACTCCCATGGAGTGAAGTGCGTATGGTGACTGGTGTATTCAATCGAGATGCAATTTATGTGTTTCAACAACACTCTGATAGTTCACAGATAACAGAATGCCTCCAGATGTGCATCGGAAACTACTACTCGTCTTCCAGGGAACGATCAAAGCGTAGACTGTTTGAGACATTACTCCCATGGAGGAAAATTGCGCATTGTGACTGTTGTATACAATCCCGATGCAATTTCTGTGTTTCATCAACACTCTGATAGTCCACACATTACAGAATGACACCAGATGTGCATCGGAAACTACTACTGGTCTTCCAGGGAACGATCAAAGCGTAGACTGTTTGTGACTTTACTCCCATGGAGGAAAATGCGTATGATTACTGTTGTATTCAATCCCGAGGCAATTTCTGTGTTTCATCAACACTTTGAGGTCCACAGATTTCAGAATGCCTCCAGATGTGCATCGGAAACTAGTACTGGTTTTGCTGGGTACGATCAAATCGTAGACTGTTTGAGACATTACTCCCATGGAGGAAAGTGCGCATGGAGACTGTTGTATTCAATCCCGTTGCAATTTCTGTGTTTCATCAACACTCTAATTGTCCACAGATTACAGAATGCCCCTAGATGTGCATCGGAAACTACTACTGGTCTTCCAGGGAACGATCAAAGCGTAAACAGTTTGAGACATTACTGCCATGGAGGAAAGTGCTCTTGGTGACTGTTGTATTCAATCCTGATGCAATTTCTGTGTTTCATCAACACTCTAATTGTCCACAGATTACAGAATGACACCAGATGTGCATCGGAAAGTACTGCTTGTCCTCCAGGTAACGACCTAAGCGTAGACTGTTTGAGACATTACTCCCATGGAGGAAAGTGCGCATGGTGACTGTTGCATTCAATCCCGATGATATTTCTGTGTTTCATCAACGCTCTGATAGTCCACATGTTAGATAATGCCATCAGATGTGCATCGGAAACTATTACTGGTCCTCCAGGGAACGATCAAAGCGTAAACTGTTTGAGACATTACCCCCATGGAGGAAAGTGCGCATTGTGACTGTTGTATTTAATCCCGATGCAATGTCTGTGTTTTATCAACACTCTGATAGTCTACACATTACAGAATGCCCCCAGATGTGCATCGGAAACTACTACTGGTCTTCCACGGAACGATCAAAGTGTAGACTGTTTGAGACATTACTCTTATGGAGGAAAATTGCGCATGGTGACTGTTGTATTCAATCCCGATGCAATTTCTGTGTTTCATCAACACTCTGATATTCCACATATTACAGAATAACCCCAGATGTGCATCGGAAACTACTACTGGTCTTCCAGGGAACGATCATAGCGTAGACTGCTTGAGACATTACTGCCATGGAGGAAAGTGGGCATGGTGACTGTTGCATTCAATCCCGATGCAAGTTCTGTGTTTCATCAACACTCTGATAGTCCACACGTTAGAGAATGCCATCAGATGTGCATCGGAAGCTATTACTGGTCTTCTAGGGAACGATCAAAGCGTAGACTGTTTGAGGCATTACTCCCATGGAGGAAAGTGCGCATGGTGACTGTTGTATTCAATCCCGATGCAATTTCTGTGTTTCAACAACACTCTGATAGTCCACAGATTACAGAATGCCTCCAGATGTGCATCGGAAACTACTACTCGTCTTCAGGGAACGATCAAGGTGTAGACTGTTTGAGACATTACTCCCATGGAGGAAAATTGCGCATGGTGACTGTTGTATTCAATCCCGATGCAATTTCTGTGTTTCATCAACACTCTGATATTCCACCCATTACAGAATAACCCCAGATGTGCATCGGAAACTACTACTGGTCTTCCAGGGAACGATCAAAGCGTAGAATGTTTGAGGCATTACTCCCATGGAGTGAAGTGCGCATGGAGAGTGTTGTATTCAATCCCGTTGCAATTTCTGTGTTTCATCAACACTCTAATTGTCCACAGATTACAGAATGCCCCCAGATGTGCATCGGAAACTACTACTGGTCTTCCAGGGAACGATCAAAGCGTAAACTGTTTGAGACATGACTGCCATGGAGGAAAGTGCTCTTGGTGACTGTTGTATTCAATCCCGATGCAATTTCTGTGTTTCGTCAACACTCTTATTGTCCACAGATTACAGAATGACACCAGATGTGCATCGGAAACTACTGCTTGTCCTCCAGGTAACGATCAAAGCGTAGACTGTTTGAGACATTACTCCCAATGAGGAAAGTGCGCATGGTGACTGTTGCATTCAATCCCGATGATATTTCTGTGTTTCATCAACACTCTGATAGTCCACACTTTAGATAATGCCATCAGATGTGCATCGGAAACTATTACTGGTCTTCCAGGGAACGATCAAAGCGTAAACTGTTTGAGACATTACCCCCATGGAGGAAAGTGCGCATTGTGACTGTTGTATTCAATCCCGATGCAATGTCTGTGTTTTATAAACACTCTGATTGTCTACACATTACAGAATGCCCCCAGATGTGCATCGGAAGCTACTACTGGTCTTCCAGGGAACGATCAAAGCGTAGACTGTTTGAGACATTACTCCCATGGAGGAAAATTGCGCATGGTGACTGTTGTATTCAATCCCGATGCAATTTCTGTGTTTCATCAACACTCTGATATTCCACACATTACAGAATAACAACAGATGTGCATCGGAAACTACTACTCGTCTTCCAAGGAACGATCAAAGAGTAGAATGTTTGAGGCATTACTCCCATGGAAGGAAGTGCGCATGGTGACTGCTGTATTCAATCCAGATGCTATTTCTGTGTCTCATCAACACTCGGATAGTCCACACAATACAGAATGACTCCACATGTGCATCGGAAACTACTACTGGTCTTCCAGGGAGCGATCAAAGCGTAGACTGCTTGAGACATTACTGCCGTGGAGGAAAGTGGGCATGGTGGCTGTTGCATTCAATCCCGATGCAATTTCTGTGTTGCATCAACACTCTGATAGTCCACACGTTAGAGAATGCCTTCCGATGTGCATCGGAAGCTATTACTGGTCTTCTAGCGAACGATCAAAGCGAAGACTGTTTGAGACATTACTCCCATGGAGGAAAGTGCGCATGGTGACTGTTGTATTCAATCCCGATGCAATTTCTGTGTTTCAACAACACTCTGATAGTCCACAGATTACAGAATGCCTCCAGATGTGCATAGGAAACTACTACTCGTCTTCCAGGGAACGATCAAAGCGTAGACTGTTTGTGACATTACTCCCATGGAGGAAAATGCGTATGATTACTGTTGTATTCAATCCCGAGGCAATTTCTGTGTTTCATCAACACTTTGAAGGTCCGCAGATTTCAGAAAGCCTCCAGATGTGCATCGGAAACTAGTACTGGTTTTGCTGGGTACGATCAAATCGTAGACTGTTTAAGACATTACTCCCATGGAGGAAAGTGCGCATGGAGACTGTTGTATTCAATCCCTTTGCAATTTCTGTGTTTCATCAACACTCTAATTGTCCACAGATTACAGAATGCCCCCAGATGTGCATCGGAAACTACTACTGGTCTTCCAGGGAACGATCAAGGCGTAAACTGTTTGAGACATAACTCCCAGGGAGGAAAGTGCGCATGGTGACTGCTGTATTCATTTCAGATGCAATTTCTGTGTTTCATCAACACTCGGAGAGTCCACACAATACAGAATGACTTTACATGTGCATCGGAAACTACTACTGGTCTTCCAGGGAACGATAATAGCGTAGACTGCTTGAGACATTACTGCCATGGAGGAAAGTGGGCATGGTGACTGTTGCATTCAATCCCGATGCAAGTTCTGTGTTTCATCAACACTCTGATAGTCCACACGTTAGAGAATGCCATCAGATGTGCATCGGAAGCTGTTACTGGTCTTCTAGGGAACGATCAAAGCGTAGACTGTTTGAGGCATTACTCCCATGGAGGAAAGTGCGCATGGTGACTGTTGTATTCAATCCCGATGCAATTTCTGTGTTTCAACAACACTCTGATAGTCCACAGATTACAGAATGCCTCCAGATGTGCATCGGAAACTACTACTCGTCTTCAGGGAACGATCAAGGTGTAGACTGTTTGAGACATTACTCCCATGGAGGAAAATTGCGCATGGTGACTGTTGTATTCAATCCCGATGCAATTTCTGTGTTTCATCAACACTCTGATATTCCACCCATTACAGAATAACCCCAGATGTGCATCGGAAACTACTACTGGTCTTCCAGGGAACGATCAAAGCGTAGAATGTTTGAGGCATTACTCCCATGGAGTGAAGTGCGCATGGAGAGTGTTGTATTCAATCCCGTTGCAATTTCTGTGTTTCATCAACACTCTAATTGTCCACAGATTACAGAATGCCCCCAGATGTGCATCGGAAACTACTACTGGTCTTCCAGGGAACGATCAAAGCGTAAACAGTTTGAGACATGACTGCCATGGAGGAAAGTGCTCTTGATGACTGTTGTATTCAATCCCGATGCAATTTCTGTGTTTCGTCAACACTCTTATTGTCCACAGATTACAGAATGACACCAGATGTGCATCGGAAACTACTGCTTGTCCTCCAGGTAACGATCAAAGCGTAGACTGTTTGAGACATTACTCAAAATGAGGAAAGTGCGCATGGTGACTGTTGCATTCAATCCCGATGATATTTCTGTGTTTCATCAACACTCTGATAGTCCACACGTTAGATAATGCCATCAGATGTGCATCGGAAACTATTACTGGTCTTCCAGGGAACGATCAAAGCGTAAACTGTTTGAGACATTACCCCCATGGAGGAAAGTGCGCATTGTGACTGTTGTATTCAATCCCGATGCAATGTCTGTGTTTTATAAACACTCTGATAGTCTACACATTACAGAATGCCCCCAGATGTGCATCGGAAGCTACTACTGGTCTTCCAGGGAACGATCAAAGCGTAGACTGTTTGAGACATTACTCCCATGGAGGAAAATTGCGCATGGTGACTGTTGTATTCAATCCCGATGCAATTTCTGTGTTTCATCAACACTCTGATATTCCACACATTACAGAATAACAACAGATGTGCATCGGAAACTACTACTCGTCTTCCAAGGAACGATCAAAGAGTAGAATGTTTGAGGCATTACTCCCATGGAAGGAAGTGCGCATGGTGACTGCTGTATTCAATCCAGATGCTATTTCTGTGTTTCATCAACACTCGGATAGTCCACACAATACAGAATGACTCCACATGTGCATCGGAAACTACTACTGGTCTTCCAGGGAGCGATCAAAGCGTAGACTGCTTGAGACATTACTGCCGTGGAGGAAAGTGGGCATGGTGACTGTTGTATTCAATCACGATGCAATTTCTGTGTTTCATCAACACTCTGATAGTCCACACATTACAGAATGCCCCATGATGTGCATCGGAAACTACTTCTGGTCTTCCAGGGAACGAACAAAGCGTAAACTGTTTGAGACATAACTCCCATGGAGGAAAGTGCGCATGGTGACTGCTGTATTCAATCCAGATGCAATTTCTGTGTTTCATCAACACTCTGATAGTCCACACGTTAGAGAATGCCATCAGATGTGCATCGGAAGCTATTACTGGTCTTCTAGGGAACGATCAAAGCGTAGACTGTTTGAGGCATTACTCCCATGGAAGAAAGTGCGCATGGTGTCTGTTGTATTCAATCCCGATGCAATTTCTGTGTTTCAACAACACTCTGATAGTCCACAGATTACAGAATGCCTCCAGATGTGCATCTGAAACTACTACTCGTCTTCAGGGAACGATCAAGGTGTAGACTGTTTGAGACATTACTCCCATGGAGGAAAATTGCGCATGGTGACTGTTGTATTCAATCCCGATGCAATTTCTGTGTTTCATCAACACTCTGATATTCCACACATTACAGAATAACCCCAGATGTGCATCGGAAACTACTACTGGTCTTCCAGGGAACGATCAAAGCGTAGAATGTTTGAGGCATTACTCCCATGGAGTGAAGTGCGCATGGAGACTGTTGTATTCAATCCCGTTGCAATTTCTGTGTTTCATCAACACTCTAATTGTCCACAGATTACAGAATGCCCCCAGATGTGCATCGGAAACTACTACTGGTCTTCCAGGGAACGATCAAAGCGTAAACAGTTTGAGACATGACTGCCATGGAGGAAAGTGCTCTTGGTGACTGTTGTATTCAATCCCGATGCAATTTCTGTGTTTCATCAACACTCTGATTGTCCACAGATTACAGAATGACACCAGATGTGCATCGGAAACTACTGCTTGTCCTCCAGGTAACGATCAAAGCGTAGACTGTTTGAGACATTACTCCCAATGAGGAAAGTGCGCATGGTGACTGTTGCATTCAATCCCGATGATATTTCTGTGTTTCATCAACACTCTGATAGTCCACACGTTAGATAATGCCATCAGATGTGCATCGGAAACTATTACTAGTCTTCCAGGGAACGATCAAAGCGTAAACTGTTTGAGACATTACCCCCATGGAGGAAAGTGCGCATTGTGACTGTTGTATTCAATCCCGATGCAATGTCTGTGTTTTATAAACACTCTGATAGTCTACACATTACAGAATGCCCCCAGACGTGCATCGGAAGCTACTACTGGTCTTCCAGGGAACGATCAAAGCGTAGACTGTTTGAGACATTACTCCCATGGAGGAAAATTGCGCATGGTGACTGTTATATTCAATCCCGATGCAATTTCTGTGTTTCATCAACACTCTGATATTCCACACATTACAGAATAACAACAGATGTGCATCGGAAACTACTACTGGTCTTCCAAGGAACGATCAAAGAGTAGAATGTTTGAGGCATTACTCCCATGGAAGGAAGTGCGCATGGTGACTGGTGTATTCAATCGAGATGCAATTTATCTGTTTCAACAACACTCTGATAGTTCACAGATTACAGAATGCCTCCAGATGTGCATCGGAAACTACTACTCGTCTTCGAGGGAACGATCAAAGCGTAGACTGTTTGAGACATTACTCCCATGGAGGAAAATTGCGCATGGTGACTGTTGTATACAATCCCGATGCAATTTCTGTGTTTCAACAACACCCTGATAGTCCACACATTACAGAATGACACCAGATGTGCATCGGAAACTACTACTGGTCTTCCAGGGAACGATCAAAGCGTAGACTGCTTGTGACATTACTCCCATGGAGGAAAATGCGTATGATTACTGTTGTATTCAATCCCGAGGCAATTTCTGTGTTTCATCAACACTTTGAAGGTCCACAGATTTCAGAATGCCTCCAGATGTGCGTCGGAAACTAGTACTGGTGTTGCTGGGTACGATCAAATCGTAGACTCTTTGAGACATTACTCCCATGGAGGAAAGTGCGCATGGAGACTGTTGTATTCAATCCCGTTGCAATTTCTGTGTTTCATCAACACTCTAATTGTCCACAGATTACAGAATGCCCCCAGATGTGCATCGGAAACTACTACTGGTCTTCCAGGGAACGATCAAAGCGTAAACAGTTTGAGACATGACTGCCATGTGGGAAAGTGCTCTTGGTGACTGTTGCATTCAATCCCGATGATATTTCTGTGTTTCATCAACACTCTGACAGTCCACACGTTAGATAATGCCATCCGATGTGCATCGGAAACTATTACTGGTCTTCCAGGGAACGATCAAAGCGTAAACTGTTTGAGACATTACCCCCATGGAGGAAAGTGCGCATTGTGACTGTTGTATTCAATCCCGATGCAATGTCTGTGTTTTATAAACACTCTGATATTCTACACATTACAGAATGCCCCAGATGTGCATCGGAAGCTACTACTGGTCTTCCAGGGAACGATCAAAGCGTAGAATGTTTGAGGCATTACTCCCATGGAGGGAAGTGCGCATGGTGACTGGTGTATTCAATCGAGATGCAATTTATGTGTTTCAACAACACTCTGATAGTTCACAGATTACAGAATGCCTCCAGATGTGCATCGGAAACTACTACTCGTCTTCCAGGGAACGATCAAAGCGTAGACTGTTTGTGACATTACTCCCATGGAGGAAAGTGCGCATTGTGACTGTTGTATTCAATCCCGATGCAATGTCTGTGTTTCATCAACACTCTAATTGTCCACAGATTACAGAATGCCCCCAGATGTGCATCGGAAACTACTACTGGTCTTCCAGGGAACGATCAAAGCGTAAACAGTTTGAGACATTACTGCCATGGAGGAAAGTGCTCTTGGTGACTGTTGTATTCAATCCCGATGCAATTTCTGTGTTTCATCAACACTCTACTTGTCCACAGATTACAGAATGACACCAGATGTGCATCGGAAACTACTGCTTGTCCTCCAGGTAACGATCAAATCGTAGACTGTTTGAGACATTACTCCCATGGAGGAAAGTGTGCATGGTGACTGTTGCATTCAATCCCGATGATATTTCTGTGTTTCATCAACACTCTGATAGTCCACACGTTAGATAATGCCATCAGATGTGCATCGGAAACTATTACTGGTCTCCAGGGAACGATCAAAGCGTAGACTGCTTGAGACATTACTGCCGTGGAGGAAAGTGGGCATGGTGACTGTTGCATTCAATCCCAATGCAATTTCTGTGTTTCATCAACACTCTGATAGTCCACACGTTAGAGAATGCCTTCCGATGTGCATCGGAAGCTATTACTGGTCTTCTAGGGAACGATCAAAGCGTAGACTGTTTGAGACTTTACTCCCATGGAGGAAAGTGCGCATGGTGACTGTTGTATTCTATCCCGATGCAATTTCTGTGTTTCAACAACACTCTGATAGTCCACAGATTACAGAATGCCTCCAGTTGTGCATAGGAAACTACTACTCGTCTTCCTGGAAACGATCAAAGTGTAGACTGTTTGAGATATTACTCCCATGGAGGGAAGTGCGCATGGTGACTGGTGTATTCAATCGAGATGCAATATATGTGTTTCAACAACACTCTGATAGTACACAGATTACAAAATGCCTCCAGATGTGCATCGGAAACTACTACTGGTCTTCCAGGGAACGATCAAAGCGTAGACTGTTTGTGACATTACTCCCATGGAGGAAAATGCGTATGATTACTGTTGTATTCAATCCCGAGGCAATTTCTGTGTTTCATCAACACTTTGAAGGTCCACAGATTTCAGAATGCCTCCAGATGTGCATCGGAAACTACTACTGGTCTTCCAGGGAACGATCAAAGCGTAGACTGCTTGAGACATTACTGCCGTGGAGGAAAGTGGGCATGGTGACTGTTGCATTCAATCCCGATGCAATTTCTGTGTTTCATCAACACTCTGATAGTCCACACGTTAGAGAATGCCTTCCGATGTGCATCGGAAGCTATTACTGGTCTTCTAGGGAACGATCAAAGCGTAGACTGTTTGAGACTTTACTCCCATGGAGGAAAGTGCGCATGGTGACTGTTGTATTCTATCCCGATGCAATTTCTGTGTTTCAACAACACTCTGATGGTCCACAGATTACAGAATGCCTCCAGATGTGCATAGGATACTACTACTCGTCTTCCTGGAAACGATCAAAGTGTAGACTGTTTGAGACATTACTCCCATGGAGGAAAATTGCGCATGGTGACTGTTGTATTCAATCCCGATGCATTATCTGTGTTTCATAACACTCTGCTATTCCACACATTACAGAATAACCCCAGATGTGCATCGGAAACTACTACTGGGCTTGCAGGGAACGATCAAAGCGTAGACTGTTTGAGACATTACTCCCATGGAGGAAAGTGCGCATGGAGACTGTTGTATTCAATCCCATTGCAATTTCTGTGTTTCATCAACACTCTAATTGTCCACAGATTACAGAATGCCCCCAGATGTGCATCGGAAACTACTACTGGTCTTCCAGGGAACGATCAAAGCGTAAACAGTTTGAGACATTACTGCCATGGAGGAAAGTGCTCTTGGTGACTCTTGTATTCAATCCCGATGCAATTTCTGTGTTTCATCAACACTCTGATTGTCCATAGATTACAGAATGACACCAGATGTGCATCGGAAACTACTGCTTGTCCTCCAGGTAACGATCAAAGCGTCGACTGTTTGAAACATTACTCCCATGGAGGAAAGTGCGCATGGTGACTGTTGCATTCAATCCCGATGATATTTCTGTGTTTCATCAACACTCTGATAGTCCACACGTTAGATAATGCCATCAGATGTGCATCGGAAACTATTACTGGTCCTCCAGGGAACGATCAAAACGTAAACTGTTTGAGACATTACCCCCATGGAGGAAAGTGCGCATTGTGACTGTTGTATTAAATCCCGATGCAATGTCTGTGTTATATCAACACTCTGATAGTCTACACATTACAGAATGCCCCCAGATGTGCATCGGAAACTACTACTGGTCTTCCAGGGAACGATCAAAGTGTAGACTGTTTGAGACAATACTCCCATGGAGGAAAATTGCGCATGGTGACTGTTGTATTCAATCCCGATGCAATTTCTGTGTTTCATCAACACTCTGATATTCCACACATTACAGAATAACCGCAGATGTGCATCGGAAACTACTACTGGTCTTCCAGGGATCGATCAAAGCATAGAATATTTGTGGCATTACTCCCATGGAGGGAAGTGCGCATGGTGACTGGTGTATTCAATCGAGATGCAATTTATGTGTTTTAACAACACTCTGATAGTTCACAGATTACAGAATGCCTCCAGATGTGCATCGTAAACTACTACTCGTCTTCCAGGGAACGATCAAAGCGTAGACTGTTTGAGACATTACTCCCATGGAGGAAAATTGCGCATGGTGACTGTTGTATACAATCCCGATGCAATTTCTGTGTTTCGACAACACTCTGATAGTCCACACAAAACAGAATGCCTAAAGATGAGCATCGGAAACTACTACTGGTCTTCCAGGGAACGACCAAAGCGTATTCATTCAGGATGCAATATCTGTGTTTCATCAACACTTTGATAGTCCACAGATTACAGAATGCCTCCAGATGTGCTTCGGAAACTACCACTGGTCTTCCAGGGAACGATAAAAGCGTAGACTGTTTAAGACATTACTGCCATGGAGGAAATTGCGCATGGTGACTGTTGTATTCAATCCCGATGCAATTTCAGTGTTTCATCAACACTTTGAAGGTCCACAGAATACAGAAAGCCTCCAGATGTGCTTCGGAAACTACCACTGGTCTTCCAGGGAACGATAAAAGCGTAGACTGTTTAAGACATTACTCCCATGGAGGAAATTGCGCATGGTGACTGTTGTATTCAATCCCGATGCAATTTCAGTGTTTCATCAACACTTTGAAGGTCCACAGATTACAGAATGCCTCCAGATGTGCATTGGAAACTACTACTGGTCTTCCGGAAATCGATCAAAGCGTAGACTGTTTGATACATTACTCCCATGGAGGAAAGTGCGCATGGTGACTGTTGTATTCAATCCCGATGCAATTTCTGTGTTTCAACAACGCTCTGATAGTCCACACATTACAGAATGCCCCAAGGTGTGCATCGGAAACTACTACTGGTCTTCCGCGGAAAGATCAAAGCGTAAACTGTTAGAGACATTACTCCCATGGAGGAAAGTGCGCTTGGTGACTGTTGTATTCAATCCCGATGCAATTTCTGTGTTTCATCAACACTCTGATAGTCCACACAAAACAGAATGCCTAAAGATGAGCATCGGAAACTACTACTGGTCTTCCAGGGAAAGACCAAAGCGTATTCATTCATGATGCAATATCTGTGTTTCATCAACACTTTGATAGTCCACAGATTACAGAATGCCTCCAGATATGCATCGGAAACTACTACTGGTCTTGCAGGGAACGATCAAAGCATAGACCCTTTGAGACATTACTTCCATGGAGGAAAGTGCGCATGGTGACTGTTGCATTCAATCCCTACGATATTTCTGTGTTTCATCAACACTCTGATAGTCCAAACGTTACATAATGCCATCAGATGTGCATCGGAAACTATTACTGGTCTTCCAGGGAACGATCAAAGCGTAGACTGTTTGAGACATTACTCCCATGGAGGAAAATTGCGCATCATGACTGTTGTATACAATCCCGATGCAATTTCTGTGTTTCAACAACACTCTGATAGTCCACACATTACAGAATGACACCAGATGTGCATCGAAAACTACTACTGGACTTCCAGGGAACGATCAAAGCGTAGACTGTTTGAGACATTACTCCCATGGAGGAAAGTGCGCATGGTGACTGTTGCATTCAATCCCGATGATATTTCTGTGTTTCATCAACACTCTGATAGTCCACACGTTAGATAATGCCATCAGATGTGCATCGGAAACTATTACTGGTCTTCCAGGGAACGATCAAAACGTAAACTGTTTGAGACATTACCCCCATGGAGGAAAGTGCGCATTGTGACTGTTGTATTAAATCCCGATGCAATGTCTGTGTTATATCAACACTCTGATAGTCTACACATTACAGAATGCCCCCAGATGTGCATCGGAAACTACTACTGGTCTTCCAGGGAACGATCAAAGTGTAGACTGTTTGAGACATTACTCCCATGGAGGAAAATTGCGCATGGTGACTGTTGTATACAATCCCGATGCAATTTCTGTGTTTCAACAACACTCTGATAGTCCACATATTACAGAATGACACCAGATGTGCATCGGAAACTACTACTGGTCATCCAGGGAACGATCAACGCGTAGACTGTTTGTGACATTACTGCCATGGAGGAAAGTGCTCTTGGTGACTGTTGTATTCAATCCCGATGCCATTTCTGTGTTTCATCAACACTCTGATTGTCCACAGATTACAGAATGACACCAGATGTGAATCGGAAACTACTGCTTGTCCTCCAGGGAACGATCAAAGCGTAGATTGTTTGAGACACTACTCCCATGGAGGAAAGTGCGCATGGTGACTGTTGCATTCAATCCCGATGATATTTCTGTGTTTCATCAACACTCTTATAGTCCACACGTTAGATAATGCCATCAGATGTGCATCGGAAACTATTACTGGTCTTCCAGGGAACGATTAAAGCGTAAGCTGTTTGAGACATTACCCCCATGGAGGAAAGTGCGCATTGTGACTGTTGTATTCAATCCCGATGCAATGTCTGTGTTTTATCAACACTCTGATAGTCCACATGTTACAGAAGGCCTCATGATGTGCATCGGAAACTACTTCTGGTCTTCCAGGGAACGATCAAAGCGTAAACTGTTTGAGACATTACTCCCATGGAGGAAAGTGCGCATGGTGACTGCTGTATTCAATCCCGATGCAATGTCTGTGTTTTATCAACACTCTGATAGTATACACATTACAGAATGCCCACAGATGTGCATCGGAAACTACTACTGGTCTTCCAGGGAACGATCAAAGTGTAGACTGTTTGAGACATTACTCCCATGGAGGAAAATTGCGCATGGTGACTGTTGTATTCAATCCCGATGCAATATCTGTGTTTCATCAACACTCTGCTATTCCACACATTACAGAATAACCCCAGATGTGCATCGGAAACTACTACTGGTCTTCCAGGGAACGATCAAAGCGTAGATTGTTTGAGGCATTACTCCCACGGAGGGATGTGCGCATGGTGACTGGTGTATTCAATCGAGATGCAATTTATGTGTTTCAACAACACACTGATAGTTCACAGATTACAGAAAGCCTCCAGATGTGCATCGGAAACTACTACTCGTCTTCCAAGGAACGATCAAAGCGTAGACTGTTTGAGACATTACTCCCATGGAGGAAATTTGCGCATGGTGACTGTTGTATACAATCCCGATGCAATTTCTGTGTTTCAACAACACTCTGATAGTCCACACATTACAGAGTGATACCAGATGTGCATCGGAAACTACTACTGGTCTTCCAGGGAACGATCAAAGCGTAGACTGTTTGTGACATTACTCCCATGGATGAAAATGCGTATGATTACTGTTGTATTCAATCCCGAGGCAATTTCTGCTTCATCAACACTTTGAAGGTCCACAGATTTCAGAATGCCTCCAGATGTGCATCGGAAACTAGTACTGGTTTTGCTGGGTACGATCAAATCGTAGACTGTTTGAGACATTACTCCCATGGAGGAAAGTGCGCATGGAGACTGTTGTATTCAATCCCATTGCAATTTCTGTGTTTCATCAACACTCTAATTGTCCACAGATTACAGAATGCCCCCAGATGTGCATCGGAAACTACTACTGGTCTTCCAGGGAACGATCAAAGCGTAAACAGTTTGAGACATTACTGCCATGGAGGAAAGTGCCCTTGGTGACTGTTGTATTCAATCCCGATGCAATTTCTGTGTTTCATCAACACTCTGATTGTCCACAGATTACAGAATGACACCAGATGTGCATCGGAAACTACTGCTTTTCCTCCAGGTAAAGATCAAAGCGTCGACTGTTTGAGACATTACTCCCATGGAGGAAAGTGCGCATTGTGACTGTTGTATTAAATCCCGATGCAATGTCTGTGTTATATCAACACTCTGATAGTCTACACATTACAGAATGCCCCCAGATGTGCATCGGAAACTACTACTGGTCTTCCAGGGAACGATCAAAGTGTAGACTGTTTGAGACATTACCCCCTTGGAGGGAAGTGCGCATGGTGACTGGTGTATTCAATCGAGATGCAATTTATGTTTTTCAACAACACTCAGATAGTTCACAGATTACAGAATGCCTCCAGATGTGCATCGGAAACTACTACTCGTCTTCCAGGGAACGATCAAAGCGTAGACTGTTTGAGACATTACTCCCATGGAGGAAAATTGCGCATGGTGACTGTTGTATACAATCCCGATGCAATTTCTGTGTTTCAACAACACTCTGATAGTCCACACATTACAGAATGACACCAGATGTGCATCGGAAACTACTACTGGTCATCCAGAGAACGATCAAAGCGTAGACTGTTTGTGACATTACTCCCATGGAGGAAAATGCGTATGATTACTGTTGTATTCAATCCCTAGGCAATTTCTGTGTTTCATCAACACTTTGAATGCCTCCAGATGTGCATCGGAAACTAGTACTGGTTTTGCTGGGTACGATCAAATCGTAGACTGTTTGAGACATTACTCCCATGGAGGAAAGTGCGCATGGAAACTGTTGTATTCAATCCCGTTGCAATTTCTGTGTTTCATCAACACTCTAATTGTCCACAGATTACAGAATGCCCCCAGATGTGCATCGGAAACTACTACTGGTCTTCCAGGGAGCGATCAAAGCGTAAACAGTTTGAGACATTACTGCCATGGAGGAAAGTGCTCTTGGTGACTGTTGTATTCAATCCCGATGCCATTTCTGTGTTTCATCAACACTCTGATTGTCCACAGATTACAGAATGACACCAGATGTGCATCGGAAACTACTGCTTGTCCTCCAGGGAACTATCAAAGCGTAGATTGTTTGAGACATTACTCCCATGGAGGAAAGTGCGCATGGTGACTGTTGCATTCAATCCCGATGATATTTCTGTGTTTCATCAACACTCTTATAATCCACACGTTAGATAATGCCATCAGATGTGCATCGGAAACTATTACTGGTGTTTGAGACATTACTCCCATGGAGGAAAGTGCGCATGGTGACTGCTGTATTCAATCCAGATGCAATTTCTGTGTCTCGTCAACACTCTGATAGTCCACACAATACAGAATGACTCCACATGTGCATCGGAAACTACTACTGGTCTTCCAGGGAACGATCAAAGCGTAGACAGCTTGAGACATTACTGCCATGGAGGAAAGTGGGCATGGTGACTGTTGCAGTCAATCCCGATGCAATTTCTGTGTTTCATCAACACTGTGATAGTACACACGTTAGAGAATGCCATCAGATGTGCATCGGAAGCTATTACTTGTCTTCTAGGGAACGATCAAAGCGTAGACTGTTTGAGACATTACTCCTATGGAGGAAAGTGCGCATGGTGACTGTTGTATTCAATCCCGATGCAATTTCTGTTTTTCAACAACACTCTGATAGTCCACAGATTACAGAATGCCTCCAGATGTGCGTCGGAAACTACTACTCGTTTTCCAGGGAACGATCAAAATATAGACTGTGTAAGACATTACTCCCATGGAGGAAAATTGCGCATGGTGACTGTTGTATTCAATCCCGATGCAATTTCTGTGTTTCATCAACACTCTGATATTCCACACATTACAGAATAACCCCAGATGTGCATCGGAAACTACTACTGGTCTTCCAGGGAACGATCAAAGCGTAGACTCTTTGAGACATTACTCCCATGGAGGTAAGTGCGCATGGTGCCTGTTGTATACAATCCCGATGCAATTTCTGTGTTTCATCAACACTCTGATAGTCCACAGATTTCAGAATTCCTCCAGATGTGCATCGGAAACTACCACTGGTCTTCCAGGGAACGATAAAAGCGTAGACTGTTTAAGACATTACTCCCATTAAGGAAATTGCGCATGGTGACTGTTGTATTCAATTGCGATGCAATTTCAGTGTTTCATCAACACTTTGAAGGTCCACAGATTACAGAATGCCTCCAGATGTGCATTGGAAACTACTACTGGTCTTCTGGAAATCGATCAAAGCGTAGACTGTTTGTACATTACTCCCATGGAGGAAAGTGCGCATGGTGACTGTTGTATTCAATCCCGATGCAATATCTGTGTTTCAACAACGCTCTGATATTCCACACATTACAGAATGCCCCAAGGTGTGCATCGGAAACTACAACTGGTCTTCCGGGGAAAGATCAAAGGGTAAACTGTTAGAGACATTACTCCCATGGAGGAAAGTGCGCTTGGTGACTGTTGTATTCAATCCCGATGCAATTTCTGTGTTTCATCAACACTCTGATAGTCCACACATAACAGAATGCCTAAAGATGAGCATCGGAAACTACTACTGGTCTTCCAGGGAACGATCAAAGCATAGACCCTTTGAGACATTACTCCCATGGAGGAAAATTGCGCATCGTGACTGTTGTATACAATCCCGATGCAATTTCTGTGTTTCAACAACACTCTGATGGTCCACACATTACAGAATGACACCAGATGTGCATCGAAAACTACTACTGGTCTTCCAGGGAACGATCAAAGCGTAGACTGTTTGAGACATTACTCCCATGGAGGAAAGTGCGCATGGTGACTGTTGCATTCAATCCCGATGATATTTCTGTGTTTCATCAACACTCTGATAGTCCACACGTTAGATAATGCCATCAGATGTGCATCGGAAACTATTACTGGTCTTGCAGGTAACGATCAAAGCGTAAAGTGTTTGAGACATTACCCCCATGGAGGAAAGTGCGCATGGTGACTGTTGTATTCAATCACGATGCAATTTCTGTGTTTCATCAACACTCTGATAGTCCAGACATTACAGAAAGCCCCATGATGTGCATCGGAAACTACTTCTGGTCTTCCAGGGAACGATCAAAGCGTAAACTGTTTGAGACATTACTCCCATGGAGGAAAGTGCGCATGGTGACTGCTGTATTCAATCCAGATGCAATTTCTGTGTTTCATCAACACTCGGATAGTCCACACAATACAGAATGACTCCACATGTGCATCGGAAACTACTACTTGTCTTCCAGGGAACGATCAAAGCGTAGACTGCTTGAGACATTACTGCCATGGAGGAAAGTGGGCATGGTGACTGTTGCATTCAATCCCGATGCAATATCTGTGTTTCATCAACACTCTGATAGTCCACACGTTAGAGAAAGCCATCAGATGTGCATCGGAAGCTATTACTGGTCTTCTAGGGAACGATCAAAGCGTAGACTGTTTGAGACATTACTCTCATGGAGGAAAGTGCGCATGGTGACTGTTGTATTCAATCCCGATGCAATTGCTGTGTTTCAACAACACTCTGATAGTCCACAGATTACAGAATGCCTCCAGATGTGCATCGGAAACTACTACTCGTCTTCCAGGGAACGATCAAAGTGTAGACTGTTTGAGACATTACTTCCATGGAGGAAAATTGCGCATGGTGACTGTTGTATTCAATCCCGATGCAATTTCTGTGTTTCATCAACACACTGATATTCCACACATTACAGAATAACCCCAGATGTGCATCGGAAACTACTACTGGTCTTCCAGGGAACGATCAAAGCTTAGAATGTTTGAGGCATTACTCCCATGGAGGGAAGTGCGCATGGTGACTGGTGTATTCAATCGAGATGCAATTTATGTGTTTCAACAACACTCTGATAGTTCACAGATTACAGAATGCCTCCAGATGTGCATCGGAAACTACTACTCGTCTTCCAGGGAACGATCAAAGCGTAGACTGTTCGAGACATTACTCCCATGGAGGAAAATTGCGCATGGTGACTGTTGTATACAATCCCGATGCAATTTCTGTGTATCAACAACACTCTGATAGTCCCCACATTACAGAATGACACCAGATGTGCATCGGAAACTACTACTGGTCTTGGAGGGAACGATCAAAGCGTAAACTGTTTGAGACATTACCCCCATGGAGGAAAGTGCGCATTGTGACTGTTGTATTCAATCCCGATGCAATGTCTGTGTTTTATCAACACTCTGATAGTATACACATTACAGAATGCCCCCAGATGTGCATCGGAAACTACTACTGGTCTTCCAGGGAACGATCAAAGTGTAGACTGTTTGAGACATTACTCCCATGGAGGAAAATTGCGCATGGTGACTGTTGTATTCAATCCCGATGCAATATCTGTGTTTCATCAACACTCTGCTATTCCACACATTACAGAATAACCCCAGATGTGCATCGGAAACTACTACTGGTCTTCCAGGGAACGATCAAAGCGTAGAATTTTTGAGGCATTACTCCCATGGAGGGAAGTGCGCATGGTGACTGGTGTATTCAATCGAGATGCAATTTATGTGTTTCAACAACACTCTGATAGTTCACAGATTACAGAATGCCTCCAGATGTGCATCGGAAACTACTACTCGTCTTCCAGGGAACGATCAAAGCGTAGACTGTTTGAGACATTACTCCCATGGAGGAAAATTGCGCATGGTGACTGTTGTATACAATCCCGATGCAATTTCTGTGTTTCAACAACACTCTGATAGTCCAAACGTTACATAATGCCATCAGATGTGCATCGGAAACTATTACTGGTCTTCCAGGGAACGATCAAAGCGTAGACTGTTTGAGACATTACTCCCATGGAGGAAAATTGCGCATCATGACTGTTGTATACAATCCCGATGCAATTTCTGTGTTTCAACAACACTCTGATAGTCCACACATTACAGAATGACACCAGATGTGCATCGAAAACTACTACTGGACTTCCAGGGAACGATCAAAGCGTAGACTGTTTGAGACATTACTCCCATGGAGGAAAGTGCGCATGGTGACTGTTGCATTCAATCCCGATGATATTTCTGTGTTTCATCAACACTCTGATAGTCCACACGTTAGATAATGCCATCAGATGTGCATCGGAAACTATTACTGGTCTTCCAGGGAACGATCAAAACGTAAACTGTTTGAGACATTACCCCCATGGAGGAAAGTGCGCATTGTGACTGTTGTATTAAATCCCGATGCAATGTCTGTGTTATATCAACACTCTGATAGTCTACACATTACAGAATGCCCCCAGATGTGCATCGGAAACTACTACTGGTCTTCCAGGGAACGATCAAAGTGTAGACTGTTTGAGACATTACTCCCATGGAGGAAAATTGCGCATGGTGACTGTTGTATTCAATCCCGATGCAATTTCTGTGTTTCATCAACACTCTGATATTCCACACATTACAGAATAACCGCAGATGTGCATCGGAAACTACTACTGGTCTTCCAGGGATCGATCAAAACGTAGAATATTTGAGGCATTACTCCCATGGAGGGATGTGCGCATGGTGACTGGTGTATTCAATCGAGATGCAATTTATGTGTTTCAACAACACTCTGATAGTTCACAGATTACAGAATGCCTGCAGATGTGCATCGGAAACTACTACTCGTCTTCCAGGGAACGATCAAAGTGTAGACTGTTTGAGACATTACTCCCATGGAGGAAAATTGCGCATGGTGACTGTTGTATACAATCCCGATGCAATTTCTGTGTTTCAACAACACTCTGATAGTCCACATATTACAGAATGACACCAGATGTGCATCGGAAACTACTACTGGTCATCCAGGGAACGATCAACGCGTAGACTGTTTGTGACATTACTGCCATGGAGGAAAGTGCTCTTGGTGACTGTTGTATTCAATCCCGATGCCATTTCTGTGTTTCATCAACACTCTGATTGTCCACAGATTACAGAATGACACCAGATGTGAATCGGAAACTACTGCTTGTCCTCCAGGGAACGATCAAAGCGTAGATTGTTTGAGACACTACTCCCATGGAGGAAAGTGCGCATGGTGACTGTTGCATTCAATCCCGATGATATTTCTGTGTTTCATCAACACTCTTATAGTCCACACGTTAGATAATGCCATCAGATGTGCATCGGAAACTATTACTGGTCTTCCAGGGAACGATTAAAGCGTAAGCTGTTTGAGACATTACCCCCATGGAGGAAAGTGCGCATTGTGACTGTTGTATTCAATCCCGATGCAATGTCTGTGTTTTATCAACACTCTGATAGTCCACATGTTACAGAAGGCCTCATGATGTGCATCGGAAACTACTTCTGGTCTTCCAGGGAACGATCAAAGCGTAAACTGTTTGAGACATTACTCCCATGGAGGAAAGTGCGCATGGTGACTGCTGTATTCAATCCCGATGCAATGTCTGTGTTTTATCAACACTCTGATAGTATACACATTACAGAATGCCCACAGATGTGCATCGGAAACTACTACTGGTCTTCCAGGGAACGATCAAAGTGTAGACTGTTTGAGACATTACTCCCATGGAGGAAAATTGCGCATGGTGACTGTTGTATTCAATCCCGATGCAATATCTGTGTTTCATCAACACTCTGCTATTCCACACATTACAGAATAACCCCAGATGTGCATCGGAAACTACTACTGGTCTTCCAGGGAACGATCAAAGCGTAGATTGTTTGAGGCATTACTCCCACGGAGGGATGTGCGCATGGTGACTGGTGTATTCAATCGAGATGCAATTTATGTGTTTCAACAACACACTGATAGTTCACAGATTACAGAAAGCCTCCAGATGTGCATCGGAAACTACTACTCGTCTTCCAAGGAACGATCAAAGCGTAGACTGTTTGAGACATTACTCCCATGGAGGAAATTTGCGCATGGTGACTGTTGTATACAATCCCGATGCAATTTCTGTGTTTCAACAACACTCTGATAGTCCACACATTACAGAGTGATACCAGATGTGCATCGGAAACTACTACTGGTCTTCCAGGGAACGATCAAAGCGTAGACTGTTTGTGACATTACTCCCATGGATGAAAATGCGTATGATTACTGTTGTATTCAATCCCGAGGCAATTTCTGCTTCATCAACACTTTGAAGGTCCACAGATTTCAGAATGCCTCCAGATGTGCATCGGAAACTAGTACTGGTTTTGCTGGGTACGATCAAATCGTAGACTGTTTGAGACATTACTCCCATGGAGGAAAGTGCGCATGGAGACTGTTGTATTCAATCCCATTGCAATTTCTGTGTTTCATCAACACTCTAATTGTCCACAGATTACAGAATGCCCCCAGATGTGCATCGGAAACTACTACTGGTCTTCCAGGGAACGATCAAAGCGTAAACAGTTTGAGACATTACTGCCATGGAGGAAAGTGCCCTTGGTGACTGTTGTATTCAATCCCGATGCAATTTCTGTGTTTCATCAACACTCTGATTGTCCACAGATTACAGAATGACACCAGATGTGCATCGGAAACTACTGCTTTTCCTCCAGGTAAAGATCAAAGCGTCGACTGTTTGAGACATTACTCCCATGGAGGAAAGTGCGCATTGTGACTGTTGTATTAAATCCCGATGCAATGTCTGTGTTATATCAACACTCTGATAGTCTACACATTACAGAATGCCCCCAGATGTGCATCGGAAACTACTACTGGTCTTCCAGGGAACGATCAAAGTGTAGACTGTTTGAGACATTACCCCCTTCGAGGGAAGTGCGCATGGTGACTGGTGTATTCAATCGAGATGCAATTTATGTTTTTCAACAACACTCAGATAGTTCACAGATTACAGAATGCCTCCAGATGTGCATCGGAAACTACTACTCGTCTTCCAGGGAACGATCAAAGCGTAGACTGTTTGAGACATTACTCCCATGGAGGAAAATTGCGCATGGTGACTGTTGTATACAATCCCGATGCAATTTCTGTGTTTCAACAACACTCTGATAGTCCACACATTACAGAATGACACCAGATGTGCATCGGAAACTACTACTGGTCATCCAGAGAACGATCAAAGCGTAGACTGTTTGTGACATTACTCCCATGGAGGAAAATGCGTATGATTACTGTTGTATTCAATCCCTAGGCAATTTCTGTGTTTCATCAACACTTTGAATGCCTCCAGATGTGCATCGGAAACTAGTACTGGTTTTGCTGGGTACGATCAAATCGTAGACTGTTTGAGACATTACTCCCATGGAGGAAAGTGCGCATGGAAACTGTTGTATTCAATCCCGTTGCAATTTCTGTGTTTCATCAACACTCTAATTGTCCACAGATTACAGAATGCCCCCAGATGTGCATCGGAAACTACTACTGGTCTTCCAGGGAGCGATCAAAGCGTAAACAGTTTGAGACATTACTGCCATGGAGGAAAGTGCTCTTGGTGACTGTTGTATTCAATCCCGATGCCATTTCTGTGTTTCATCAACACTCTGATTGTCCACAGATTACAGAATGACACCAGATGTGCATCGGAAACTACTGCTTGTCCTCCAGGGAACTATCAAAGCGTAGATTGTTTGAGACATTACTCCCATGGAGGAAAGTGCGCATGGTGACTGTTGCATTCAATCCCGATGATATTTCTGTGTTTCATCAACACTCTTATAATCCACACGTTAGATAATGCCATCAGATGTGCATCGGAAACTATTACTGGTGTTTGAGACATTACTCCCATGGAGGAAAGTGCGCATGGTGACTGCTGTATTCAATCCAGATGCAATTTCTGTGTCTCGTCAACACTCTGATAGTCCACACAATACAGAATGACTCCACATGTGCATCGGAAACTACTACTGGTCTTCCAGGGAACGATCAAAGCGTAGACAGCTTGAGACATTACTGCCATGGAGGAAAGTGGGCATGGTGACTGTTGCAGTCAATCCCGATGCAATTTCTGTGTTTCATCAACACTGTGATAGTACACACGTTAGAGAATGCCATCAGATGTGCATCGGAAGCTATTACTTGTCTTCTAGGGAACGATCAAAGCGTAGACTGTTTGAGACATTACTCCTATGGAGGAAAGTGCGCATGGTGACTGTTGTATTCAATCCCGATGCAATTTCTGTTTTTCAACAACACTCTGATAGTCCACAGATTACAGAATGCCTCCAGATGTGCGTCGGAAACTACTACTCGTTTTCCAGGGAACGATCAAAATATAGACTGTGTAAGACATTACTCCCATGGAGGAAAATTGCGCATGGTGACTGTTGTATTCAATCCCGATGCAATTTCTGTGTTTCATCAACACTCTGATATTCCACACATTACAGAATAACCCCAGATGTGCATCGGAAACTACTACTGGTCTTCCAGGGAACGATCAAAGCGTAGACTCTTTGAGACATTACTCCCATGGAGGTAAGTGCGCATGGTGCCTGTTGTATACAATCCCGATGCAATTTCTGTGTTTCATCAACACTCTGATAGTCCACAGATTTCAGAATTCCTCCAGATGTGCATCGGAAACTACCACTGGTCTTCCAGGGAACGATAAAAGCGTAGACTGTTTAAGACATTACTCCCATTAAGGAAATTGCGCATGGTGACTGTTGTATTCAATTGCGATGCAATTTCAGTGTTTCATCAACACTTTGAAGGTCCACAGATTACAGAATGCCTCCAGATGTGCATTGGAAACTACTACTGGTCTTCTGGAAATCGATCAAAGCGTAGACTGTTTGTACATTACTCCCATGGAGGAAAGTGCGCATGGTGACTGTTGTATTCAATCCCGATGCAATATCTGTGTTTCAACAACGCTCTGATATTCCACACATTACAGAATGCCCCAAGGTGTGCATCGGAAACTACAACTGGTCTTCCGGGGAAAGATCAAAGGGTAAACTGTTAGAGACATTACTCCCATGGAGGAAAGTGCGCTTGGTGACTGTTGTATTCAATCCCGATGCAATTTCTGTGTTTCATCAACACTCTGATAGTCCACACATAACAGAATGCCTAAAGATGAGCATCGGAAACTACTACTGGTCTTCCAGGGAACGATCAAAGCATAGACCCTTTGAGACATTACTCCCATGGAGGAAAATTGCGCATCGTGACTGTTGTATACAATCCCGATGCAATTTCTGTGTTTCAACAACACTCTGATGGTCCACACATTACAGAATGACACCAGATGTGCATCGAAAACTACTACTGGTCTTCCAGGGAACGATCAAAGCGTAGACTGTTTGAGACATTACTCCCATGGAGGAAAGTGCGCATGGTGACTGTTGCATTCAATCCCGATGATATTTCTGTGTTTCATCAACACTCTGATAGTCCACACGTTAGATAATGCCATCAGATGTGCATCGGAAACTATTACTGGTCTTGCAGGTAACGATCAAAGCGTAAAGTGTTTGAGACATTACCCCCATGGAGGAAAGTGCGCATGGTGACTGTTGTATTCAATCACGATGCAATTTCTGTGTTTCATCAACACTCTGATAGTCCAGACATTACAGAAAGCCCCATGATGTGCATCGGAAACTACTTCTGGTCTTCCAGGGAACGATCAAAGCGTAAACTGTTTGAGACATTACTCCCATGGAGGAAAGTGCGCATGGTGACTGCTGTATTCAATCCAGATGCAATTTCTGTGTTTCATCAACACTCGGATAGTCCACACAATACAGAATGACTCCACATGTGCATCGGAAACTACTACTTGTCTTCCAGGGAACGATCAAAGCGTAGACTGCTTGAGACATTACTGCCATGGAGGAAAGTGGGCATGGTGACTGTTGCATTCAATCCCGATGCAATATCTGTGTTTCATCAACACTCTGATAGTCCACACGTTAGAGAAAGCCATCAGATGTGCATCGGAAGCTATTACTGGTCTTCTAGGGAACGATCAAAGCGTAGACTGTTTGAGACATTACTCCCATGGAGGAAAGTGCGCATGGTGACTGTTGTATTCAATCCCGATGCAATTGCTGTGTTTCAACAACACTCTGATAGTCCACAGATTACAGAATGCCTCCAGATGTGCATCGGAAACTACTACTCGTCTTCCAGGGAACGATCAAAGTGTAGACTGTTTGAGACATTACTTCCATGGAGGAAAATTGCGCATGGTGACTGTTGTATTCAATCCCGATGCAATTTCTGTGTTTCATCAACACACTGATATTCCACACATTACAGAATAACCCCAGATGTGCATCGGAAACTACTACTGGTCTTCCAGGGAACGATCAAAGCTTAGAATGTTTGAGGCATTACTCCCATGGAGGGAAGTGCGCATGGTGACTGGTGTATTCAATCGAGATGCAATTTATGTGTTTCAACAACACTCTGATAGTTCACAGATTACAGAATGCCTCCAGATGTGCATCGGAAACTACTACTCGTCTTCCAGGGAACGATCAAAGCGTAGACTGTTCGAGACATTACTCCCATGGAGGAAAATTGCGCATGGTGACTGTTGTATACAATCCCGATGCAATTTCTGTGTATCAACAACACTCTGATAGTCCCCACATTACAGAATGACACCAGATGTGCATCGGAAACTACTCCTGGTCTTGGAGGGAACGATCAAAGCGTAAACTGTTTGAGACATTACCCCCATGGAGGAAAGTGCGCATTGTGACTGTTGTATTCAATCCCGATGCAATGTCTGTGTTTTATCAACACTCTGATAGTATACACATTACAGAATGCCCCCAGATGTGCATCGGAAACTACTACTGGTCTTCCAGGGAACGATCAAAGTGTAGACTGTTTGAGACATTACTCCCATGGAGGAAAATTGCGCATGGTGACTGTTGTATTCAATCCCGATGCAATATCTGTGTTTCATCAACACTCTGCTATTCCACACATTACAGAATAACCCCAGATGTGCATCGGAAACTACTACTGGTCTTCCAGGGAACGATCAAAGCGTAGAATTTTTGAGGCATTACTCCCATGGAGGGAAGTGCGCATGGTGACTGGTGTATTCAATCGAGATGCAATTTATGTGTTTCAACAACACTCTGATAGTTCACAGATTACAGAATGCCTCCAGATGTGCATCGGAAACTACTACTCGTCTTCCAGGGAACGATCAAAGCGTAGACTGTTTGAGACATTACTCCCATGGAGGAAAATTGCGCATGGTGACTGTTGTATACAATCCCGATGCAATTTCTGTGTTTCAACAACACTCTGATAGTCCACTCATTACAGAGTGATACCAGATGTGCATCGGAAACTACTACTGGTCTTCCAGGAAACGATCAAAGCGTAGACTGTTTGTGACATTACTCCCATGGATGAAAATGCGTATGATTACTGTTGTATTCAATCCCGAGGCAATTTCTGCTTCATCAACACTTTGAAGGTCCACAGATTTCAGAATGCCTCCAGATGTGCATCGGAAACTAGTACTGGTTTTGCTGGGTACGATCAAATCGTAGACTGTTTGAGACATTACTCCCATGGAGGAAAGTGTGCATGGAGACTGTTGTATTCAATCCCATTGCAATTTCTGTGTTTCATCAACACTCTAATTGTCCACAGATTACAGAATGCCCCCAGATGTGCATCGGAAACTACTACTGGTCTTCCAGGGAACGATCAAAGCGTAAACAGTTTGAGACATTACTGCCATGGAGGAAAGTGCTCTTGGTGACTGTTGTATTAAATCCCGATGCAATTTCTGTGTTTCATCAACACTCTGATTGTCCACAGATTACAGAATGACACCAGATGTGCATCGGAAACTACTGCTTGTCCTCCAGGTAACGATCAAAGCGTCGACTGTTTGAGACATTACTCCCATGGAGGAAAGTGCGCATTGTGACTGTTGTATTAAATACCGATGCAATGTCTGTCTTATATCAACACTCTGATTGTCTACACATTACAGAATGCCCCCAGATGTGCATCGGAAACTACTACTGGTCTACCAGGGAACGATCAAAGTGTAGACTGTTTGAGACATTACTCCCATGGAGGAAAATTGCGCATGGTGACTGTTGTATTCAATCCCGATGCAATTTCTGTGTTTCATCAACACTCTGATATGCCACACATTACAGAATAACCGCAGATGTGCATCGGAAACTACTACTGGTCTTCCAGGGATCGATCAAAGCGTAGAATATTTGAGGCATTACTCCCATGGAGGGAAGTGCGCATGGTGACTGGTGTATTCAAGCGAGATGCAATTTATGTGTTTCAACAACACTCTGATAGTTCACAGATTACAGAATGCCTCCAGATGTGCATCGGAAACTACTACTCGTCTTCCAGGGAACGATCAAAGCGTAGACTGTTTGAGACATTACTCCCATGGAGGAAAATTGCGCAAGGTGACTGTTGTATACAATCCCGATGCAATTTCTGTGTTTCAACAACACTCTGATAGTCCACACATTACAGAATGACACCAGATGTGCATCGGAAACTACTACTGGTCATCCAGGGAACGATCAAAGCGTAGACTGTTTGTGACATTACTCCCATGGAGGAAAATGCGTATGATTACTGTTGTATTCAATTCCGAGGCAATTTCTGTGTTTCATCAACACTTTGAAGGTCCAAAGATTTCAGAATGCCTCCAGATGTGCATCGGAAACTAGTACTGGTTTTGCTGGGTACGATCAAATCGTAGACTGATTGAGACATTACTCCCATGGAGGAAAGTGCGCATGGAGACTGTTGTATTCAATCCCGTTGCAATTTCTGTGCTTCATCAACACTCTAATTGTCCACAGATTACAGAATGCCCCCAGATGTGCATCGGAAACTACTACTGGTCTTCCAGGGAACGATCAAAGCGTAAACAGTTTGAGACATTACTGCCATGGAGGAAAGTGCTCTTGGTGAATGTTGTATTCAATCCCGATGCCATTTCTGTGTTTCATCAACACTCTGATTGTCCACAGATTACAGAATGACACCAGATGTGCATCGGAAACTACTGCTTGTCCTCCAGGGAACTATCAAAGCGTAGATTGTTTGAGACATTACTCCCATGGAGGAAAGTGCGCATGGTGACTGTTGCATTCAATCCCGATGATATTTCTGTGTTTCATCAACACTGTGATATTCCACACGTTAGAGAATGCCATCAGATGTGCATCGGAAGCTATTACTGGTCTTCTAGGGAACGATCAAAGCGTAGACTGTTTGAGACATTACTCCTATGGAGGAAAGTGCGCATGGTGACTGTTGTATTCAATCCCGATGCAATTTCTGTTTTTCAACAACACTCTGATAGTCCACAGATTACAGAATGCCTCCAGATGTGCGTCGGAAACTACTACTCGTCTTCCAGGGAACGATCAAAGTGTAGACTGTTTGAGACATTACTCCCATGGAGGAAAATTGCGCATGGTGACTGTTGTATTCAATCCCGATGCAATTTCTATGTTTCATCAACACTCTGATATTCCACACATTACAGAATAACCCCAGATGTGCATCGGAAACTACTACTGTTCTTCCAGGGAACGATCAAAGCGTAGACTCTTTGAGACATTACTCCCATGGAGGTAAGTGCGCATGGTGACTGTTGTATACAATCCCGATGCAATTTCGGTGTTTCATCAACACTCTGATAGTCCACAGATTTCAGAATGCCTCCACATGTGCATCGGAAACTACCACTGGTCTTCCAGGGAACGATAAAAGCGTAGACTGTTTCAGACATTACTCCCATGGAGGAAATTGAGCATGGTGACTGTTGTATTCAATCCCGATGCAATTTCAGTGTTTCATCAACACTTTGAAGGTCCACAGATTACAGAATGCCTCCAGATGTGCATTGGAAACTACTACTGGTCTTCTGGAAATCGATCAAAGCGTAGACTGTTTGATACATTACTCCCATGGAGGAAAGTGCGAATGGTGACTGTTGTATTCAATCCCGATGCAATATCTGTGTTTCAACAACGCTCTGATAGTCCACACATTACAGAATGCCCCAAGGTGTGCATCGGAAACTACTACTGGTCTTCCGGGGAAAGATCAAAGCGTAAACTGTTAGAGACATTACTCCCATGGAGGAAAGTGCGCTTGGTGACTGTTGTATTCAATCCCGATGCAATTTCTGTGTTTCATCAACACTCTGATAGTCCACACATAACAGAATGCCTAAAGATGAGCATCGGAAACTACTACTGGTCTTCCAGGGAACGATCAAAGCATAGACCCTTTGAGACATTACTCCCATGGAGGAAAATTGCGCATCGTGACTGTTGTATACAATCCTGATGCAATTTCTGAGTTTCAACAACACTCTGATGGTCCACACATTACAGAATGACACCAGATGTGCATCGAAAACTACTACTGGTCTTCCAGGGAACGATCAAAGCCTAGACTCTTTGAGACATTACTCCCATGGAGGAAAGTGCGCATGGTGACTGTTGCATTCAATCCCGATGATATTTCTGTGTTTCATCAACACTCTGATAGTCCACACGTTAGATAATGCCATCAGATGTGCATCGGAAACTATTACTGGTCTTGCAGGGAACGATCAAAGCGTAAACTGTTTGAGACATTACCCCCATGGAGGAAAGTGCGCATGGTGACTGTTGTATTCAATCACGATGCAATTTCTGTGTTTCATCAACACTCTGATAGTCCAGACATTACAGAAGGCCCCATGATGTGCATCGGAAACTACTTCTGGTCTTCCAGGGAACGATCAAAGCGTAAACTGTTTGAGACATTACTCCCATGGAGGAAAGTGCGCATGGTGACTGCTGTATTCAATCCAGATGCAATTTCTGTGTTTCATCAACACTCGGATAGTCCACACAATACAGAATGACTCCACATGTGCATCGGAAACTACTACTTGTCTTCCAGGGAACGATCAAAGCGTAGACTGCTTGAGACATTACTGCCATGGAGGAAAGTGGGCATGGTGACTGTTGCATTCAATCCCGATGCAATATCTGTGTTTCATCAACACTCTGATAGTCCACACGTTAGAGAATGCCATCAGATGTGCATCGGAAGCTATTACTGGTCTTCTAGGGAACGATCAAAGCGTAGACTGTTTGAGACATTACTCCCATGGAGGAAAGTGCGCATGGTGACTGTTGTATTCAATCCCGATGCAATTGCTGTGTTTCAACAACACTCTGATAGTCCACAGATTACAGAATGCCTCCAGATGTGCATCGGAAACTACTACTCGTCTTCCAGGGAACGATCAAAGTGTAGACTGTTTGAGACATTACTTCCATGGAGGAAAATTGCGCATGGTGACTGTTGTATTCAATCCCGATGCAATTTCTGTGTTTCATCAACACTCTGATATTCCACACATTACAGAATAACCCCAGATGTGCATCGGAAACTACTACTGGTCTTCCAGGGAACGATCAAAGCTTAGAATGTTTGAGGCATTACTCCCATGGAGGGAAGTGCGCATGGTGACTGGTGTATTCAATCGAGATGCAATTTATGTGTTTCAACAACACTTTGATAGTTCACAGATTACAGAATGCCTCCAGATGTGCATCGGAAACTACTACTCGTCTTCCAGGGAACGATCAAAGCGTAGACTGTTCGAGACATTACTCCCATGGAGGAAAATTGCGCATGGTGACTGTTGTATACAATCCCGATGCAATTTCTGTGTTTCAACAACACTCTGATAGTCCCCACATTACAGAATGACACCAGATGTGCATCGGAAACTACTACTGGTCTTGGAGGGAACGATCAAAGCGTAAACTGTTTGAGACATTACCCCCATGGAGGAAAGTGCGCATTGTGACTGTTGTATTCAATCCCGATGCAATGTCTGTGTTTTATCAACACTCTGATAGTATACACATTACAGAATGCCCCCAGATGTGCATCGGAAACTACTACTGGTCTTCCAGGGAACGATCAAAGTGTAGACTGTTTGAGACATTACTCCCATGGAGGAAAATTGCGCATGGTGACTGTTGTATTCAATCCCGATGCAATATCTGTGTTTCATCAACACTCTGCTATTCCACACATTACAGAATAACCCCAGATGTGCATCGGAAACTACTACTGGTCTTCCAGGGAACGATCAAAGCGTAGAATTTTTGAGGCATTACTCCCATGGAGGGAAGTGCGCATGGTGACTGGTGTATTCAATCGAGATGCAATTTATGTGTTTCAACAACACTCTGATAGTTCACAGATTACAGAATGCCTCCAGATGTGCATCGGAAACTACTACTCGTCTTCCAGGGAACGATCAAAGCGTAGACTGTTTGAGACATTACTCCCATGGAGGAAAATTGCGCATGGTGACTGTTGTATACAATCCCGATGCAATTTCTGTGTTTCAACAACACTCTGATAGTCCACTCATTACAGAGTGATACCAGATGTGCATCGGAAACTACTACTGGTCTTCCAGGAAACGATCAAAGCGTAGACTGTTTGTGACATTACTCCCATGGATGAAAATGCGTATGATTACTGTTGTATTCAATCCCGAGGCAATTTCTGCTTCATCAACACTTTGAAGGTCCACAGATTTCAGAATGCCTCCAGATGTGCATCGGAAACTAGTACTGGTTTTGCTGGGTACGATCAAATCGTAGACTGTTTGAGACATTACTCCCATGGAGGAAAGTGTGCATGGAGACTGTTGTATTCAATCCCATTGCAATTTCTGTGTTTCATCAACACTCTAATTGTCCACAGATTACAGAATGCCCCCAGATGTGCATCGGAAACTACTACTGGTCTTCCAGGGAACGATCAAAGCGTAAACAGTTTGAGACATTACTGCCATGGAGGAAAGTGCTCTTGGTGACTGTTGTATTCAATCCCGATGCAATTTCTGTGTTTCATCAACACTCTGATTGTCCACAGATTACAGAATGACACCAGATGTGCATCGGAAACTACTGCTTGTCCTCCAGGTAACGATCAAAGCGTCGACTGTTTGAGACATTACTCCTATGGAGGAAAGTGCGCATTGTGACTGTTGTATTAAATACCGATGCAATGTCTGTCTTATATCAACACTCTGATTGTCTACACATTACAGAATGCCCCCAGATGTGCATCGGAAACTACTACTGGTCTACCAGGGAACGATCAAAGTGTAGACTGTTTGAGACATTACTCCCATGGAGGAAAATTGCGCATGGTGACTGTTGTATTCAATCCCGATGCAATTTCTGTGTTTCATCAACACTCTGATATGCCACACATTACAGAATAACCGCAGATGTGCATCGGAAACTACTACTGGTCTTCCAGGGATCGATCAAAGCGTAGAATATTTGAGGCATTACTCCCATGGAGGGAAGTGCGCATGGTGACTGGTGTATTCAAGCGAGATGCAATTTATGTGTTTCAACAACACTCTGATAGTTCACAGATTACAGAATGCCTCCAGATGTGCATCGGAAACTACTACTCGTCTTCCAGGGAACGATCAAAGCGTAGACTATTTGAGACATTACTCCCATGGAGGAAAATTGCGCATGGTGACTGTTGTATACAATCCCGATGCAATTTCTGTGTTTCAACAACACTCTGATAGTCCACACATTACAGAATGACACCAGATGTGCATCGGAAACTACTACTGGTCATCCAGGGAACGATCAAAGCGTAGACTGTTTGTGACATTACTCCCATGGAGGAAAATGCGTATGATTACTGTTGTATTCAATTCCGAGGCAATTTCTGTGTTTCATCAACACTTTGAAGGTCCAAAGATTTCAGAATGCCTCCAGATGTGCATCGGAAACTAGTACTGGTTTTGCTGGGTACGATCAAATCGTAGACTGATTGAGACATTACTCCCATGGAGGAAAGTGCGCATGGAGACTGTTGTATTCAATCCCGTTGCAATTTCTGTGCTTCATCAACACTCTAATTGTCCACAGATTACAGAATGCCCCCAGATGTGCATCGGAAACTACTACTGGTCTTCCAGGGAACGATCAAAGCGTAAACAGTTTGAGACATTACTGCCATGGAGGAAAGTGCTCTTGGTGACTGTTGTATTCAATCCCGATGCCATTTCTGTGTTTCATCAACACTCTGATTGTCCACAGATTACAGAATGACACCAGATGTGCATCGGAAACTACTGCTTGTCCTCCAGGGAACTATCAAAGCGTAGATTGTTTGAGACATTACTCCCATGGAGGAAAGTGCGCATGGTGACTGTTGCATTCAATCCCGATGATATTTCTGTGTTTCATCAACACTGTGATATTCCACACGTTAGAGAATGCCATCAGATGTGCATCGGAAGCTATTACTGGTCTTCTAGGGAACGATCAAAGCGTAGACTGTTTGAGACATTACTCCTATGGAGGAAAGTGCGCATGGTGACTGTTGTATTCAATCCCGATGCAATTTCTGTTTTTCAACAACACTCTGATAGTCCACAGATTACAGAATGCCTCCAGATGTGCGTCGGAAACTACTACTCGTCTTCCAGGGAACGATCAAAGTGTAGACTGTTTGAGACATTACTCCCATGGAGGAAAATTGCGCATGGTGACTGTTGTATTCAATCCCGATGCAATTTCTATGTTTCATCAACACTCTGATATTCCACACATTACAGAATAACCCCAGATGTGCATCGGAAACTACTACTGTTCTTCCAGGGAACGATCAAAGCGTAGACTCTTTGAGACATTACTCCCATGGAGGTAAGTGCGCATGGTGACTGTTGTATACAATCCCGATGCAATTTCTGTGTTTCATCAACACTCTGATAGTCCACAGATTTCAGAATGCCTCCAGATGTGCATCGGAAACTACCACTGGTCTTCCAGGGAACGATAAAAGCGTAGACTGTTTCAGACATTACTCCCATGGAGGAAATTGAGCATGGTGACTGTTGTATTCAATCCCGATGCAATTTCAGTGTTTCATCAACACTTTGAAGGTCCACAGATTACAGAATGCCTCCAGATGTGCATTGGAAACTACTACTGGTCTTCTGGAAATCGATCAAAGCGTAGACTGTTTGATACATTACTCCCATGGAGGAAAGTGCGAATGGTGACTGTTGTATTCAATCCCGATGCAATATCTGTGTTTCAACAACGCTCTGATAGTCCACACATTACAGAATGCCCCAAGGTGTGCATCGGAAACTACTACTGGTCTTCCGGGGAAAGATCAAAGCGTAAACTGTTAGAGACATTACTCCCATGGAGGAAAGTGCGCTTGGTGACTGTTGTATTCAATCCCGATGCAATTTCTGTGTTTCATCAACACTCTGATAGTCCACACATAACAGAATGCCTAAAGATGAGCATCGGAAACTACTACTGGTCTTCCAGGGAACGATCAAAGCATAGACCCTTTGAGACATTACTCCCATGGAGGATAATTGCGCATCGTGACTGTTGTATACAATCCTGATGCAATTTCTGAGTTTCAACAACACTCTGATGGTCCACACATTACAGAATGACACAAGATGTGCATCGAAAACTACTACTGGTCTTCCAGGGAACGATCAAAGCCTAGACTCTTTGAGACATTACTCCCATGGAGGAAAGTGCGCATGGTGACTGTTGCATTCAATCCCGATGATATTTCTGTGTTTCATCAACACTCTGATAGTCCACACGTTAGATAATGCCATCAGATGTGCATCGGAAACTATTACTGGTCTTGCAGGGAACGATCAAAGCGTAAACTGTTTGAGACATTACCCCCATGGAGGAAAGTGCGCATGGTGACTGTTGTATTCAATCACGATGCAATTTCTGTGTTTCATCAACACTCTGATAGTCCAGACATTACAGAATAACCCCAGATGTGCATCGGAAACTACTACTGGTCTTCCAGGGAACGATCAAAGCGTAAAATGTTTGAGACATTACTCCCATGGAGGAAAGTGCGCATGGTGACTGCTGTATTCAATCCAGATGCAATTTCTGTGTTTCATCAACACTCGGATAGTCCACACAATACAGAATGACTCCACATGTGCATCGGAAACTACTACTGGTCTTCCATGGAACGATCAAAGCGTAGACTGCTTGAGACATTACTGCCATGGAGGAAAGTAGGCATGGTGACTGTTGCATTCAATCCCGATGCAATATCTGTGTTTCATCAACACTCTGATAGTCCACACGTTAGAGAATGCCATCAGATGTGCATCGGAAGCTATTACTGGTCTTCTAGGGAACGATCAAAGCGTAGACTGTTTGAGACATTACTCCCATGGAGGAAAGTGCGCATGGTGACTGTTGTATTCAATCCCGATGCAATTTCTGTGTTTCAACAACACTCTGATAGTCCACAGATTACAGAATGCCTCCAGATGTGCATCGGAAACTACTACTCGTCTTCCAGGGAACGATCAAAGTGTAGACTCTTTGAGACATTACTTCCATGGAGGAAAATTGCGCATGGTGACTGTTGTATTCAGTCCCGATGCAATTTCTGTGTTTCATCAACACTCTGATATTCCACACATTACAGAATAACCCCAGATGTGCATCGGAAACTACTACTGGTCTTCCAGGGAACGATCAAAGCGTAGAATGTTTGAGGCATTACTCCCATGGAGGGAAGTGCGCATGGTGACTGGTGTACTCAATCAAGATGCAATTTATGTGTTTCAACAACACTCTGATAGTTCACAGATTACAGAATGCCTCCAGATGTGCATCGGAAACTACTACTTGTCTTCCAGGGAACGATCAAAGCGTAGACTGTTTGAGACATTACTCCCATGGAGGAAAATTGCGCATGGTGACTGTTGTATACAATCCCGATGCAATTTCTGTGTTTTATCAACACTCTGATAGTATACACATTACAGAATGCCCCCAGATGTGCATCGGAAACTACTACTGGTCTTCCAGGGAACGATCAAAGTGTAGACTGTTTGAGACATTACTCCCATGGAGGAAAATTGCGCATGGTGACTGTTGTATTCAATCCCGATGCAATATCTGTGTTTCATCAACACTCTGCTATTCCACACATTACAGAATAACCCCAGATGTGCATCGGAAACTACTACTGGTCTTCCAGGGAACGATCAAATCGTAGAATTTTTGAGGCATTACTCCCATGGAGGGAAGTGCGCATGGTGACTGGTGTATTCAATCGAGATGCAATTTATGTGTTTCAACAACACTCTGATAGTTCACAGATTACAGAATGCCTCCAGATGTGCATCGGAAACTACTACTCGTCTTCCAGGGAACGATCAAAGCGTAGACTGTTTGAGACATTACTCCCATGGAGGAAATTTGCGCATGGTGACTGTTGTATACAATCCCGATGCAATTTCTGTGTTTCAACAACACTCTGATAGTCCACACATTACAGAGTGATACCAGATGTGCATCGGAAACTACTACTGGTCTTCCAGGGAACGATCAAAGCGTAGACTGTTTGTGACATTACTCCCATGGATGAAAATGCGTATGATTACTGTTGTATTCAATCCCGAGGCAATTTCTGCTTCATCAACACTTTGAAGGTCCACAGATTTCAGAATGCCTCCAGATGAGCATCGGAAACTAGTACTGGTTTTGCTGGGTACGATCAAATCGTAGACTGTTTGAGACATTACTCCCATGGAGGAAAGTGTGCATGGAGACTGTTGTATTCAATCCCATTGCAATTTCTGTGTTTCATCAACACTCTAATTGTCCACAGATTACAGAATGCCCCCAGATGTGCATCGGAAACTACTACTGGTCTTCCAGGGAACGATCAAAGCGTAAACAGTTTGAGACATTACTGCCATGGAGGAAAGTGCTCTTGGTGACTGTTGTATTCAATCCCGATGCAATTTCTGTGTTTCATCAACACTCTGATTGTCCACAGATTACAGAATGACACCAGATGTGCATCGGAAACTACTGCTTGTCCTCCAGGTAACGATCAAAGCGTCGACTGTTTGAGACATTACTCCCTTGGAGGAAAGTGCGCATTGTGACTGTTGTATTAAATACCGATGCAATGTCTGTCTTATATCAACACTCTGATTGTCTACACATTACAGAATGCCCCCAGATGTGCATCGGAAACTACTACTGGTCTACCAGGGAACGATCAAATTGTAGACTGTTTGAGACATTACACCCATGGAGGAAAATTGCGCATGGTGACTGTTGTATTCAATCCCGATGCAATTTCTGTGTTTCATCAACACTCTGATATGCCACACATTACAGAATAACCGCAGATGTGCATCGGAAACTACTACTGGTCTTCCAGGGATCGATCAAAGCGTAGAATATTTGAGGCATTACTCCCATGGAGGGAAGTGCGCATGGTGACTGGTGTATTCAAGCGAGATGCAATTTATGTGTTTCAACAACACTCTGATAGTTCACAGATTACAGAATGCCTCCAGATGTGGATCGGAAACTACTACTCGTCTTCCAGGGAACGATCAAAGCGTAGACTGTTTGAGACATTACTCCCATGGAGGAAAATTGCGCATGGTGACTGTTATATACAATCCCGATGCAATTTCTGTGTTTCAACAACACTCTGATAGTCCCACATTACAGAATGACACCAGATGTGCATCGGAAACTACTTCTGGTCTTCCAGGGAACGATCAAAGCGTAAACTGTTTGAGACATTACTCCCATGGAGCTAAGTGCGCATGGTGACTGCTGTATTCAATACAGATGCAATTTCTGTGTTTCATCAACACTCGGATAGTCCACACAATACAGAATGACTCCACATGTGCATCGGAAACTACTACTGGTCTTCCAGGGAACGATCAAAGCGTAGACTGCTTGAGACATTACTGCCATGGAGGAAAGTGGGCATGGTGCCTGTTGCATTCAATCCCGATGCATTATCTGTGTTTCATCAACACTCTGATAGTCCACACGTTAGAGAATGCCATCAGATGTGCATCGGAAGCTATTACTGGTCTTCTAGGGAACGATCAAAGCGTAGACTGTTTGAGACATTACTCCCATGGAGGAAAGTGCGCATGGTGACTGTTGTATTCAATCCCGATGCAATTTCTGTGTTTCAACAACACTCTGATAGTCCACAGATTACAGAATGCCTCCAGATGTGCATCGGAAACTACTACTCGTCTTCCAAGGAACGATCAAAGTGTAGACTGTTTGAGACATTACTTCAATGGAGGAAAATTGCGCATGGTGACTGTTGTATTCAATCCCGATGCAATTTCTGTGTTTCATCAACACTCTGATATTCCACACATTACAGAATAACCCCAGATGTGCATCGGAAACTACTACTGGTCTTCCAGGGAACGATCAAAGCGTAGAATGTTTGAGGCATTCCTCACATGGAGAAAAGTGCGCATGGTGACTGGTGTATTCAATCGAGATGCAATTTATGTGTTTCAACAACACTCTGATAGTTCACAGATTACAGAATGCCTCCAGATGTGCATCGGAAACTACTACTCGTCTTCCAGGGTACGATCAAAGCGTAGACTGTTTGAGACATTACTCCCATGGAGGAAAATTGCGCATGGTGACTGTTGTATACAATCCCGATGCAATTTCTGTGTTTCAACAACACTCTGATAGCCCCACATCACAGAATGACACCAGATGTGCATCGGAAACTACTACTGGTCTTCCAGGGAACGATCAAAGCGTAGACTGTTTGTGACATTACTCCCATGGAGGAAAATGCGTATGATTACTGTTGTATTCAATCCCGAGAAAATTTCTGTGCTTCATCAACACTTTGAAGGTCCACAGATTTCAGAATGCCTCCAGATGTGCATCGGAAACTAGTACTGGTTTTGCTGGGTACGATCAAATAGTAGTCTGTTTGAGACATTACTCCCATGGAGGAAAGTGCGCATGGAGACTGTTGTATTCAATCCCGTTGCAATTTCTGTGTTTCATCAACACTCTAATTGTCCACAGATTACAGAATGCCCCAGATGTGCATCGGAAACTACTACTGGTCTTCCAGGGAACGATCAAAGCGTAAACAGTTTGAGACATTACTGCCATGGAGGAAAGTGCTCTTGGTGACTGTTGTATTTAATCGCGATGCAATTTCTGTGTTTCATCAACACTCTGATTGTCCACAGATTACAGAATGACACCAGATGTGCATCGGAAACTACTGCTTGTCCTCCAGGGAACGATCAAAGCGTAGACTGTTTGAGACAATACTCCCATGGAGGAAAGTGCGCATGGTGACTGTTGCATTCAATCCTGATGATATTTCTGTGTTACATCAACACTCTGATAGTCCACACGCTAGATAATGCCATCAGATGTGCATCGGAAACTATTACTGGTTTTCCAGGGAACGATCAAAGCGTAAATTGTTTGAGACATTACCCCCATGGAGGAAAGTGCGCATTGTGACTGTTGTATTCAATCCCGATGCAATGTCTGTGTTTTATCAACACTCTGATAGTCTACACATTACAGAATGCCGGCAGATGTGCATCGGAAACTACTACTGGTCTTCCAGGGAACGATCAAAGTGTAGACTAGTTTGAGACATTACTCCCATGGAGGAAAATTGCGCATAGTGACTGTTGTATTCAATCCCGATGCAATATCTGTGTTTCATCAACACTCTGATAGTCCACACGTTAGAGAATGCCATCAGATGTGCATCGGAAGCTATTACTGGTCTTCTAGAGAACGATCAAAGCGTAGACTGTTTGAGACATTACTCCCATGGAGGAAAATTGCGCATGGTGACTGTTGTATTCAATCCCGATGCAATTTCTGTGTTTCATCAACACTCTGATATTCCACACATTACAGAATAACCCCAGATGTGCATCGGAAACTACTACTGGTCTTCCAGGGAACGATCAAAATCGTAGAATGTTTGAGGCATTACTCCCATGGAGGGAAGTGCGCATGGTGACTGGTGTATTTAATCGAGATGCAATTTATGTGTTTCAACAACACTCTGATAGTTCACAGATTACAGAATGCCTCCAGATGTGCATCGGAAACTACTACTTGTCTTCCAGGGAACGATCAAAGCGTAGACTGTTTGAGACATTACTATCATGGAGGAAAATTGCGCATGGTGACTGTTGTATACAATCCCGATGCAATTTCTGTGTTTCAACAACACTCTGATAGTCCACACATTACAGAATGACACCAGATGTGCATCGGAAACTACTACTGGTCTTCCAGGGAACGATCAAAGCGTAGACTGTTTGTGACATTACTCCCATGGAGGGAAATGCGTATGATTACTGTTGTATTCAATCCCGACGCAATTTCTGTGCTTCATCAACACTTTGAAGGTCCACAAATTTCAGAATGCCTCCAGATGTGCATCGGAAACTAGTACTGGTTTTGCTGGGTACGATGAAATAGTAGACTGTTTGAGACATTACTCCCATGGAGGAAAGTGCGCATGGAGAATGTTGTATTCAATCCCGTTGCAATATCTGTATTTCATCAACACTCTAATTGTCCACAGATTACAGAATGTCCCCAGATGTGCATCGGAAACTACTACTGGTCTTCCAGGGAACGATCAAAGCGTAAACAATTTGAGACATTACTGCCACGGAGGAAAGTGCTCTTGGTGACTGTTGTATTTAATCCCGATGCAATTTCTGTGTTTCGTCAACACTCTGATAGTCCACAGATTACAGAATGCCTCCAGATGTGCGTCGGAAACTACTACTCGTCTTCCAGGGAACGATCAAAGTGTAGACTGTTTGAGACATTACTCCCATGGAGGAAAATTGCGCATGGTGACTGTTGTATTCAATCCCGATGCAATTTCTGTGTTTCATCAACACTCTGATATTCCACACATTTCAGAATAACCCCAGATGTGCATCGGAAACTACTACTGGTCTTCCAGGGAACGATCAAAGCGTAGACTCTTTGAGACATTACTCCCATGGAGGTAAGTGCGCATGGTGCGTGTTGTATACAATCCCGATGCAATTTCTGTGTTTCATCAACACTCTGATAGTCCACAGATTTCAGAAAGCCTCCAGATGTGCATCGGAAACTACCACTGGCCTTCCAGGGAACGATAAAAGCGTAGACTGTTTAAGACATTACTCCCATGGAGGAAATTGCGCATGGTGACTGTTGTATTCAATCCCGATGCAATTTCAGTGTTTCATCAACACTTTGAAGGTCCACAGATTACAGAATGCCTCCAGATGTGCATTGGAAACTACTACTGGTCTTCCGGAAATCGATCAAAGCGTAGACTGTTTGATACATTACTCCCATGGAGGAAAGTGCGCATGGTGACTGTTGTATTCAATCCCGATGCAATTTCTGTGTTTCAACAACGCTCTGATAGTCCACACATTACAGAATGCCCCAAGGTGTGCATCGGAAACTACTACTGGTCTTCCTTGGAAAGATCAAAGCGTAAACTGTTAGAGACATTACTCCCATGGAGGAAAGTGCGCTTGGTGACTGTTGTATTCAATCCCGATGCAATTTCTGTGTTTCATCAACACTCTGATAGTCCACACATAACAGAATGCCTAAAGATGAGCATCGGAAACTACTACTGGTCTTCCAGGGAACGACCAAAGCGTATTCATTCAGGATGCAATATCTGTGTTTCATCAACACTTTGATAGTCCACAGATTACAGAATGCCTCCAGATGTGCATCGGAAACTACTACTGGTCTTGCAGGGAACGATCAAAGCATAGACCCTTTGAGACATTACTCCCATTGAGGAAAGTGCGCATGGTGACTGTTGCATTTAATCCCTACGATATTTCTGTGTTTCATCAACACTCTGATAGTCCAAACGTTACATAATGCCATCAGATGTGCATCGGTAACTATTACTGGTCTTCCAGGGAACGATCAAAGCGTAGACTGTTTGAGACATTACTCCCATGGAGGAAAATTGCGCATCGTGACTGTTGTATACAATCCCGATGCAATTTCTGTGTTTCAACAACACTCTGATAGTCCACACATTACAGAATGACACCAGATGTGCATCGAAAACTACTACTGGTCTTCCAGGGAACGATCAAAGCGTAGACTGTTTGAGACAATACTCCCATGGAGGAAAGTGCGCATGGTGACTGTTGCATTCAATCCCGATGATATTTCTGTGTTTCATCAACACTCTGATAGTCCACACGCTAGATAATGCCATCAGATGTGCATCGGAAACTATTACAGGTCTTGCAGGGAACGATCAAAGCGTAAACTGTTTGAGACATTACCCCCATGGAGGAAAGTGCGCATTGAGACTGTTGTATTCAATCCCGATGCAATGTCTGTGTTTTATGAACACTCTGATAGTATACACATTACAGAATGCCCCCAGATGTGCATCGGAAACTACTACTGGTCTTCCAGGGAACGATCAAAGTGTAGACTGTTTGAGACATTACTCCCATGGAGGAAAATTTCGCATGGGGACTGTTGTATTCAATCCCGATGCAATTTCTGTGTTTCATCAACACTCTGATATTCCATATATTACAGATTAACCCCAGATGTGCATCGGAAACTACTACTAGTCTTCGAGGGAACGATCAAAGCGTAGACTCTTTGAGACATTAGTCCCATGGAGGAAAGTGCGCATGGTGACTGTTGTATTCAATCACGATGCAATTTCTGTGTTTCATCAACACTCTGATAGTCCAGACATTACAGAAGGCCCCATGATGTGCATCGGAAACTACTTCTGGTCTTCCAGGGAACGATCAAAGCGTAAACTGTTTGAGACATTACTCCCATGGAGGAAAGTGCGCATGGTGACTGCTGTATTCAATCCAGATGCAATTTCTGTGTTTCATCAACACTCGGATAGTCCACACAATACAGAATGACTCCACATGTGCATCGGAAACTACTACTGGTCTTCCAGGGAACGATCAAAGCGTAGACTGCTTGAGACATTACTGCCATGGAGGAAAGTGGGCATGGTGACTGTTGCATTCAATCCCGATGCAATATCTGTGTTTCATCAACACTCTGATAGTCCACACGTTAGAGAGTGCCATCAGATGTGCATCGTAAGCTATTACTGGTCTTCTAGGGAACGATCAAAGCGTAGACTGTTTGAGACATTACTCCCATGGAGGAAAGTGCGCATGGTGACTGTTGTATTCAATCCCGATGCAATTTCTGTGTTTCAACAACACTCTGATAGTCCACAGATTACAGAATGCCTCCAGATGTGCATCGGAAACTACTACTCGTCTTCCAGGGAACGATAAAAGTGTAGACTGTTTGAGACATTACTTCAATGGAGGAAAATTGCGCAGGGAGACTGTAGTATTCAATCCCGATGCAATTTCTGTGTTTCATCAACACTCTGATATTCCACACATTACAGAATAACCCCAGATGTGCATCGGAAACTACTACTGGTCTTCCAGGGAACGATCAAAGCGTAGAATGTTTGAGGCATTACTCCCATGGAGGGAAGTGCGCATGGTGACTGGTGTAATCAATCGAGATGCAATTTATGTGTTTCAACAACACTCTGATAGTTCACAGATTACAGAATGCCTCCAGATGTGCATCGGAAACTACTACTCGTCTTCCAGGGAACGATCAAAGCGTAGACTGTTTGAGACATTACTCCCATGGAGGAAAATTGCGCATGGTGACTGTTGTATACAATCCCGATGCAATTTCTGTGTTTCAACAACACTCTGATAGCCCCACATCACAGAATGACACCAGATGTGCATCGGAAACTACTACTGGTCTTCCAGGGAACGATCAAAGCGTAGACTGTTTGTGACATTACTCCCATGGAGGAAAATGCGTATGATTACTGTTGTATTCAATCCCGAGAAAATTTCTGTGCTTCATCAACACTTTGAAGGTCCACAGATTTCAGAATGCCTTCAGATGTGCATCGGAAACTAGTACTGGTTTTGCTGGGTACGATCAAATAGTAGTCTGTTTGAGACATTACTCCCATGGAGGAAAGTGCGCATGGAGACTGTTGTATTCAATCCCGTTGCAATTTCTGTGTTTCATCAACACTCTAATTGTCCACAGATTACAGAATGCCCCCAGATGTGCATCGGAAACTACTACTGGTCTTCCAGGGAACGATCAAAGCGTAAACAGTTTGAGACATTACTGCCATGGAGGAAAGTGCTCTTGGTTTCTGTTGTATTTAATCGCGATGCAATTTCTGTGTTTCATCAACACTCTGATTGTCCACAGATTACAGAATGACACCAGATGTGCATCGGAAACTACTGCTTGTCCTCCAGGGAACGATCAAAGCGTAGACTGTTTGAGACAATACTCCCATGGAGGAAAGTGCGCATGGTGACTGTTGCATTCAGTCCTGATGATATTTCTGTGTTTCATCAACACTCTGATAGTCCACACGTTAGATAATGCCATCAGATGTGCATCGGAAACTATTACTGGTTTTCCAGGGAACGATCAAAGCGTAAATTGTTTGAGACATTACCCCCATGGAGGAAAGTGCGCATTGTGACTGTTGTATTCAATCCCGATGCAATGTCTGTGTTTTATCAACACTCTGATAGTCTACACATTACAGAATGCCGGCAGATGTGCATCGGAAGCTACTACTGGTCTTCCAGGGAACGATCAAAGTGTAGACTAGTTTGAGACATTACTCCCATGGAGGAAAATTGCGCATAGTGACTGTTGTATTCAATCCCGATGCAATATCTGTGTTTCATCAACACTCTGATAGTCCACACGTTAGAGAATGCCATCAGATGTGCATCGGAAGCTATTACTGGTCTTCTAGAGAACGATCAAAGCGTAGACTGTTTGAGACATTACTCCCATGGAGGAAAATTGCGCATGGTGACTGTTGTATTCAATCCCGATGCAATTTCTGTGTTTCATCAACACTCTGATATTCCACACATTACAGAATAACCCCAGATGTGCATCGGAAACTACTACTGGTCTTCCAGGGAACGATCAAAGCGTAGAATGTTTGAGGCATTACTCCCATGGAGGGAAGTGCGCATGGTGACTGGTGTATTTAATCGAGATGCAATTTATGTGTTTCAACAACACTCTGATTGTTCACAGATTACAGAATGCCTCCAGATGTGCATCGGAAACTACTACTTGTCTTCCAGGGAACGATCAAAGCGTAGACTGTTTGAGACATTACTCCCATGGAGGAAAATTGCGCATGGTGACTGTTGTATACAATCCCGATGCAATTTCTGTGTTTCAACAACACTCTTATAGTCCACACATTACAGAATGACACCAGATGTGCATCGGAAACTACTACTGGTCTTCCAGGGAACGATCAAAGCGTAGACTGTTTGTGACATTACTCCCATGGAGGGAAATGCGTATGATTACTGTTGTATTCAATCCCGACGCAATTTCTGTGCTTCATCAACACTTTGAAGGTCCACAAATTTCAGAATGCCTCCAGATGTGCATCGGAAACTAGTACTGGTTTTGCTGGGTACGATCAAATAGTAGACTGTTTGAGACATTACTCCCATGGAGGAAAGTGCGCATGGAGACTGTTGTATTCAATCCCGTTGCAATATCTGTATTTCATCAACACTCTAATTGTCCACAGATTACAGAATGCCCCCAGATGTGCATCGGAAACTACTACTGGTCTTCCAGGGAACGATCAAAGCGTAAACAGTTTGAGACATTACTGCCACGGAGGAAAGTGCTCTTGGTGACTGTTGTATTTAATCCCGATGCATTTTCTGTGTTTCGTCAACACTCTGATTGTCCACAGATTACAGAATGACACCAGATGTGCATCGGAAACTACTGCTTGTCCTCCAGGGAACGATCAAAGCGTAGACTGTTTGAGACATTACTCCCATTGACGAAAGTGCGCATGGTGACTGTTGCATTCAATCCAGATGATATTTCTGTGTTTCATCAACACTCTGATAGTCCACACGTTAGATAATGCCATCAGATGTGCATCGGAAACTATTACTGGTTTTCCAGGGAAAGATCAAAGCGTAAACTGTTTGAGACATTACTCCCATGGAGGAAAGTGCGCATGGTGACTGTTGTATTCAATCCCGATGCAATTTCTGTGTTTCAACAACACTCTGATAGTCCACAGATTACAGACTGCCTCCAGATGTGCATCGGAAACTACTACTCGTCTTCTAGGGAACGATCAAAGTGTAGAATGTTTGAGACATTACTCCCATGGAGGAAAATTGCGCATGGTGACTGTTGTATACAATCCCGATGCAATTTCTGTGTTTCATCAACACTCTGATATTCCACACATTACAGAATAACCCCAGATGTGCATCGGAAACTACTACTGGTCTTCCAGGGAACGATCAAAGCGTAGAATGTTTGAGGCATTACTCCCATGGAGGGAAGTGCGCATGGTGACTGGTGTATTCAATCGAGATGCAATTTATGTGTTTCAACAACACTCTGATAGTTCACAGTTTACAGAATGCCTCCAGATGTGCATCGGAAACTACTACTCGTCTTCCAGGGAACGATCAAAGCGTAGACTGTTTGAGACAATACTCCCATGGAGGAAAATTGCGCATGGTGACTGTTGTATACAATCCCGATGCAATTTCTGTGTTTCAACATCACTCTGATAGTCCACACATTACAGAATGACACCAGATGTGCATCGGAAACTACTACTGGTCTTCCAGGGAACGATCAAAGCGTAGACTGTTTGTGACATTACTCCCATGGAGGAAAATGCGTATGATTACTGTTGTATTCAATCCCGAGGCAATTTCTGTGCTTTATCAACACTTTGAAGGTCCACAGATATCAGAATGCCTCCAGATGTGCATCGGAAACTAGTACTGGTTTTGTTGGGTACGATCAAATAGTAGACTGTTTGAGACATTACTCCCATGGAGGAAAGTGCGCATGGAGACTGTTGTATTCAATCCCGTTGCAATTTCTGTGTTTCATCAACACTCTAATTGTCCACAGATTACAGAATGCCCCCAGATGTGCATCGGAAACTACTACTGGTCTTCCAGGGAACGATCAAAGCGTAAACAGTTTGAGACATTACTGCCATGGAGGAAAGTGCTCTTGGTGACTGTTGTATTTAATCCCGATGCAATTTCTGTTTTTCATCGACACTCTGATTGTCCACATATTACAGAATAACCCCAGATGTGCATCGGAAACTACTACTGGTCTTCCAGGGAACGATCAAAGCGTAGACTCTTTGAGACATTACTCCCATGGAAGAAAGTGCGCATGGTGACTGTTGTATTCAATCACGATGCAATTTCTCTGTTTCATCAACACTCTGATAGTCCACATATTACAGAAGGCCCCATGATGTGCATCGGAAACTACTTCTGGTGTTCCAGGGAACGGTCAAAGCGTAAACTGTTTGAGACATAACTCCCATGGAGGAAAGTGCGCATGGTGACTGCTGTATTCAATCCAGATGCAATTTCTGTGTTTCATCAACACTCTGATAGTCCACATAATACAGAATGACTCCACATGTGCATCGGAAACTACTACTGGTGTTCCAGGGAACGATCAAAGCGTAGACTGTTTGAGGCATTACTCCCATGGAGGAAAGTGCGCATGGTGACTGTTGTATTCAATCACGATGCAATTTCTGTGTTTCATCAACACTCTGATAGTTTACACATTAGAGAAGGCCCATGATGTGCATCGGGAACTACTTCTGGTCTTCCAGGGAACGATCAAAGCGCAAACTGTTTGAGACATTACTCCCATGGAGGAAAGTGCGCATGGTTACTGCTGCATTCAATCCCGATGCAATTTCTGTGTTTCATCAACACTTTGAAGGTCCACAGATTACAGAATGCCTCCAGATGGCATCGGAAACTACTACTGATCCACCAGGAAACGATCAAAGCGTAGACTGTTTGAGAAATTACTCCCATGGAGGAAAGTGCGCATGGTGACTGTTGTATTCAATTCCGATGCAATTTCTGTGTTTCAACAACACTCTGATAGTCCACACATTAGAGAAGGCCCCATGATGTGCATCGGGAACTACTTCTGGTCTTCCAGGGAACGATGAAAGCGTAAACTGTTTGAGACATTACTCCCATGGACGAAAGTGCGCATGGTGAATGCTGTATTCAATCGAGATGCAATTTCTGTGTTTCATCAACACTCTGATAGTCCACACATAACAGAATGACTCCAGATGTGCATCGGAAACTACTACTGGTCGTCCAGGGAACGATCAAAGCGTAGACTATTTGAGACATTACTCCCATGGAGGAAAGTGCGCATTGTGACTGTTGTATTCATTCGGGATGCAATTTCTGTGTTTCATCAACACTTTGATAGCCCACAGATAACAGAATGCCTCCAGATGTGCATCAGAAACTACTACTGGTCTTCCAGGGAACGATCAAAGCGTATACTGTCTGAGACATTACTCCCATGGAGGAAAGTGCGCATGGTGACTGTTGCATTCAATCCCGATTTAATTTCTGTGTTTCATCAACACTCTGATAGTCCACACGTTAGAGAATGCCACCAGATGTGCATCGGAAGCTATTATTGGTCTTCCAGGGAACGATCAAATTGTAAACTGTTTGAGACATTACTCCCATGGAGGAAAGTGCGCGTGGTGCCTGTTGTATGCAATTCCGATGCAATTTCTGTGTTTCATCAACACTCTGATAGTCCACAGATTTCAGAATGCCTCCAGATGTGCATCGGAAACTACTACTGGTCTTCCAGAGAACGATAAAAGCGTAGACTGTTTAAGACATTACTCCCATGGAGGAAAGTGCGCATGGTGACTGTTGTATTCAATCCCGATGCAATTTCAGTGTTTAATCAACATTTTGAAGGTCCACAGATTACAGAATGCATCCAGATATGCATTGGAAACTACTACTGGTCTTCCGGAAATCGATCAAAGCGTAGACTGTTTGAGACATTACTCCCATGGAGGAAAGTGCGCATGGTGACTGTTGCATTCTATCCCGATGCAATTTATTTGTTTCAACAACACTCTGATAGTCCACACATTACAGAATGTATAAAGATGTGCATCGGAAACTACTACTGGTCTTCCAAAGGAACGATCAAAGCGTAAACTCTTTGAGACATTACTCCCATGGAGGAAAGTGCGCATGGTGCCTGTTGTATACAATTCCGATGCAATTTCTGTGTTTCATCAACACTCTGATAGTCCACAGATTTCAGAATGCCTCCAGATGTGCATCGGAAACTACTACTGGTCTTCCAGGGAACGATCAAAGCGTAAACTGTTTGAGACATTACTCCCATGGAGGAAAGTGCACATGGTGACTGCTGTATTCAATCCAGATGCAATATCTGTGTTTCATTAACACTCTGACAGTCCACACATTACAGAATGAGTCCAGATGTGCATCGGAAACTACTACTGGTCTTCCAGGGAACGATCAAAGCGTAGACTGCTTGAGACATTACTGCCATGGAGGAAAGTGCGCATGATGAATGTTGTATTCAATCCCGATGCTATTTATGTGTTTCATCAACACTCTGAGAGTCCACAGATTACAGAATGACTCCAGATGTGCATCGGAAACTACTACTGCTCTTCCAGGGAACGACCAAAGCGTAGACTGTTGGAGACATTACTCCCATGGAGGAAAGTGCGCATGCTGACTTTTGTATTCATTCGGGATGCAATTTCTGTGTTTCATTAACACTTTGATAGCCCACAGATTACAGAATGCCTCCAGATGTGCATCGGAAACTACTACTGGTTTTCCAGGGAACGATCAAAGCGTAGACTGTCTGAGACATTACTCCCATGGAGGAGAGTGCGCATGGTGACTGTTGCATTCAATCCCGATGCAATTTTTGTGTTTCATATACACTCTGATAGTCCACACTTTAGAGAATGCCATCAGATGTGCATCGGAAGCTTTTACTGGTCTTCCAGGGAACGATCAAATTGTAAACTGTTTGAGACATTACTCCCATGGAGGAATGTGCGCATGGTGACTGTTGTATTCAATCCCGATGCAATGTCTGTGTTTCATCAACACTCTGATAGTCCACACATTACAGAATGAGTCCAGATGTGCATCGGAAACTACTACTGGTCTTCCAATGAACGATCAAAGCGTAGACTGCTTGAGACATTACTGCCATGGAGGAAAGTGCATATGGTGACTGTTGCATTCAATCCCGATGCAATTTCTGTGTTTCATCAACACTCTGATAGTCCACACGTTAGAGAATGCCATCAGATGTGCATCAGAAACTACTACTTGTCCTCCAGGGAACGATCAAAGCGTAGACAGTTTGAGACATTACTCCCATGGAGGAAAGTACGCATGGTGACTGCTGTCTTCAATCTCGATGCAATTTCTGTGTTTCATCAACACTTTGAAAGTCCAAAGATTACAGAATGCCTCTAGATGGCATCGGAAACTACTACTGATCCACCAGGAAACGATCAAATCGTAGACTGTTTGAGAAATTACTCCCATGGAGGAAAGTGCGCATGGTGACTGTTGTATTCAATCCCGATGCAATTTCTGTGTTTCATCAACACTCTGATAGTCCACACATTACAGAATGCCTAAAGATGTGCATTGGAAACTAGTACTGGTCTTCCAGGGAACGATCAAAGCGTAGATTGTTTGAGACATTACTACCATGGAGGACAGTGCGCATGGTGACTGTTGTATTCAATCCCGATGCAACTTCTTTGTTTCAGCAACATTCTGATAGTCCACAGATTACAGAATGACACCAGATGTGCATCGGAAACTACTACCGGTCTTCCAGGGAACGATCAAACGTATACTGTTTGAGACATTACTCCCATGGAGGAAAGTGCGCATGATGAATGTTGTATTCAATCCCGATGCTATTTATGTGTTTCATCAACACTCTGAGAGTCCACAGATTACAGAATGACTCCAGATGTGCATCGGAAACTACTACTGCTCTTCCAGGGAACGACCAAAGCGTAGACTGTTGGAGACATTACTCCCATGGAGGAAAGTGCGCATGCTGACTTTTGTATTCATTCGGGATGCAATTTCTGTGTTTCATTAACACTTTGATAGCCCACAGATTACAGAATGCCTCCAGATGTGCATCGGAAACTACTACTGGTTTTCCAGGGAACGATCAAAGCGTAGACTGTCTGAGACATTACTCCCATGGAGGAGAGTGCGCATGGTGACTGTTGCATTCAATCCCGATGCAATTTTTGTGTTTCATATACACTCTGATAGTCCACACTTTAGAGAATGCCATTAGATGTGCATCGGAAGCTTTTACTGGTCTTCCAGGGAACGATCAAATTGTAAACTGTTTGAGACATTACTCCCATGGAGGAATGTGCGCATGGTGACTGTTGTATGCAATCCCGATGCAATGTCTGTGTTTCATCAACACTCTGATAGTCCACACATTACAGAATTCCCCCAGATATGCATCGGAAACTACTACTGGTCTTCAGGGAACGATCAAAGTGTAGACTGTTTGAGACATTACTCCCACGGAGGAAAGTGCGCATGGTGCCTGTTGTATACAATCCCGATGCAATTTCTGTCTTTCATCAACACTCTGATAGTCCACAGTTTTCAGAATGCCTCCAGATATGCATCGGAAACTACCACTGGTATTCCAGGGAACGATCAAAGCGTAGACTGTTTGAGACATTACTCCCATGTGGGAAAGTGCGCATGGTGACTGTTGTATTCAATCCCGATGCAATTTATTTGTTTCAACAACACTCTGATAGTCCACAGATTACAGAATGACTACAGATAGGCATCGGAAACTACTACTGGTCTTCCAGGGAACGATCAAATCGTAGATTGTTTGAGACATTACTCCCATGGAGGAAAGTGCGCATGGTGACTGTTGTATTCAATCCCGATGCAATTTCTGTGTTTCATCAACACTCTGATAGTCCACACATTACAGAATGACACCAGATGTGCATCGGAAACTACTACTAGTCTTCCAGGGAACGATCAAAGCGTTTACTGCTTGAGACATTACTGCCATGGAGGAAAGTGCGCATGGTGACTGTTGTATTCAATCCCGATGCAATTTCTGTGTTTCATCAACACTCTGATAGTTAACACATTACAGAAGGCCCCCAGATGTGCATCTTAAACTACTACTGGTCTGCCAGGGAACGATCAAAGCGTAGATTGTTTGAGACATTACTCCCGTGGAGGAAAGTGCGCATGGTGACTGTTGTATTGAATCCCGATGCAATTTCAGTGTTTCATCAACACTTTGAAGGTCCACAGATTACAGAATGCCTCCAGATGTGCATCGGAAACTACTACTGGTCTTCCAGAAAACGATCAAAGCGTAGACTGTTTGAGACATTAATCCCATGGAGAGAAGTGCGCATGGTGACTGGTGTATTCAATCCCGATGCAATTTCTGTGTTTCATCAACACTCTGATAGTCCACACATTACAGAATGACACCAGATGTGCATCGGAAACTACTACTTATCCTTCAGGGAACGATGAAAGAATAGACTGTTTGAGACATTACTCCCATGGGAGAAAGTGCGCATGGTGACTGTTGTATTCAATCCCTATGCAATTTCTGTGTTTCATCAACACATTGAAGGTCCACAGTACAGAATGCCTCCAGATGGCTTCGGAAACTACTACTGGTCCTCCAGGAAACGATAAAAGCGTAGACTGATTGAGAAATTACTCCAATTGAGGAAAGTGCGCATGGTGACTGTTGTATTCAATCCCGATGCAATTACTGTGTTTCATCAACACTCTGATAGTCCACACATTACAGAATGCCCAAGGTGTGCATCGGAAACTACTACTGGCTTTCCAGGGAACGATCAAAGCGTAAACTGTTTGAGACATTACTCCCATGGATTAAAGTGCGCATGGTGACTGTTGTATTCATTCCCGATGCAATTTCTGTGTTTCATCAACACTCTGATAGTCCACACATTACAGAATGCCTAAAAATGTGCATCGGAAACTACTACTGGTCTTCCAGGGAATGATGAAAGCGTAGATTGTTTGAGACATTACTCCCATGGAGGAAAGTGTGCATGGTGACTGTTGTAATCAATTCCGATGCAATTTCTGTGTCTCATCAACACTTTGAAGGTCCACAGATTACAGTAAGCCTAAAGATGTACATCGGAAACTACTACTGGTCTTCCCAGGAAACGATCAAAGCGTAGACTGTTTGAGACATTACTCCCATGGAGGAAAGTTCGCATGATGACTGTTGTATTCAATCCCGATGCAATTTCTGTGTTTCATCAACACTCTGATAGTCCTCAGATTACAGAATGCCTCCAGATGTGCATCGGAAACTACTACTGGCCCTGCAGGGAACGACCAAAGCGTATACTGTTTGAGACATTACTCCCATGGAGGAAAGTGCGCATGTTGACTGTTGTATTCATTCGGGATGCAATTTCTGTGTTTCATCAACACTTTGATAGCTCACAGATTACAGAATGACTCCAGATGTGCACCAGAAGCTACTACTGGTCTTGCAGGGAACGATCAAAGCGAGGAATGTTTGAGACATTACTCCCATGGAGGAAGGTGCGCATGGTGACTGTTGCATTCAATCCCGATGCAATTTCTATGTTTCATCAACACTCTGATAGTCCACACGTTAGAGAATGCCATCAGATGTGCATCGGAAACTATTACTGGTCTTCCAGGGAACGATCAAAGCCTAAACTGTTTGAGACATTACTCCCATGGAGGAAAGTGCTCTTGGTGACTGTTGTATTCAATCCCGATGCAATTTCTGTGTTTCATCAACACTCTGATTGTCCACAGATTACAGAATGACACCAGATGTGCATCGGAAACTACTACTTGTCCTCCAGGGAACGATCAAAGCGTAGACTACATGAGACATTACTGCCATGGAGGAAAGTGCGCATGGTGACTGTTGCATTCAATCCCGATGCAATTTCTGTGTTTCATCAACACTTTGAAGGTCCACAGATTACAGAATGCCTCCAGATGGCATCGGAAACTACTACTGATCCACCAGGAAACGATCAAAGCGTAGACTGAGAGATTACTCCCATGGAGGAAAGTGCGCATGGTGACTGTTGTATTCAATCCCGTTGCATTTTCTGTGTTTCATCAACACTCTGATAGTCCACACATTACAGAATGCCTAAAGATGTGCATTGGAAACTACTACTGGTCTTCCAGGGAACGATCAAAGCGTAGATTGTTTGAGACATTACTCCCATGGATTACAGTGCGCATGGTGACTATTATATTCAATCCTGATGCAATTTCTGTGTCTCATCAACACTTTGAAGGTCCACAGATTACAGAAAGCCTTCAGATGTGCATTGGAAACTACTACTGGTCTTCCAGGGAACGATCAAAAGTAGACTGATTGAGACATTACTCCCATGGAGGAAAGTGCGCATGATGAATGTTGTATTCAATCCCGATGCAATTTCAGGGTTTCATCAACACTCTGATAGTCCACAGATTACAGAATGACTCCAGATGTGCATCGGAAACTACTACTGCTCTTCCAGGGAACGACCAATGCGTAGACTGTTTGAGACATTACTCCCATGGAGGAAAGTGCGCATGGTGACTGTTGTATTCATTCGGGATGCAATTTCTATGTTTCATCAACACTTTGAAGGTCCACAGATTACAGAAAGCCTAAAGATATGGATCGGAAACTACTACTGGTCTTCCCAGGAAACGATCAAAACGTAGACTGTTTGAGACATTACTCTCATGGAGGAAAGTTCGCACGATGACTGTTGTATTCAATCCCGATGCAATTTCTGTGTTTCATCAACACTCTGATAGTCCTCAGATTACAGAATGCCTCCAGATGTGCATCGGAAACTACTACTGGCCCTGCAGGGAACGACCAAAGCGTATACTGTTTGAGACATTACTCCCATGGAGGAAAGTGCGCATGTTGACTGTTGTATTCATTCGGGATGCAATTTCTGTGTTTCATCAACACTTTGATAGCTCACAGATTACAGAATGCCTCCAGATGTGCACCAGAAGCTACTACTGGTCTTGCAGGGAACGATCAAAGCGAGGAATGTTTGAGACATTACTCCCATGGAGGAAGGTGCGCATGGTGACTGTTGCATTCAATCCCGATGCAATTTCTATGTTTCATCAACACTCTGATAGTCCACACGTTAGAGAATGCCATCAGATGTGCATCGGAAACTATTACTGGTCTTCCAGGGAACGATCAAAGCCTAAACTGTTTGAGACATTACTCCCATGGAGGAAAGTGCTCTTGGTGACTGTTGTATTCAATCCCGATGCAATTTCTGTGTTTCATCAACACTCTGATTGTCCACAGATTACAGAATGACACCAGATGTGCATCGGAAACTACTACTTGTCCTCCAGGGAACGATCAAAGCGTAGACTACATGAGACATTACTGCCATGGAGGAAAGTGCGCATGGTGACTGTTGCATTCAATCCCGATGCAATTTCTGTGTTTCATCAACACTTTGAAGGTCCACAGATTACAGAATGCCTCCAGATGGCATCGGAAACTACTACTGATCCACCAGGAAACGATCAAAGCGTAGACTGAGAGATTACTCCCATGGAGGAAAGTGCGCATGGTGACTGTTGTATTCAATCCCGTTGCATTTTCTGTGTTTCATCAACACTCTGATAGTCCACACATTACAGAATGCCTAAAGATGTGCATTGGAAACTACTACTGGTCTTCCAGGGAACGATCAAAGCGTAGATTGTTTGAGACATTACTCCCATGGATTACAGTGCGCATGGTGACTATTATATTCAATCCTGATGCAATTTCTGTGTCTCATCAACACTTTGAAGGTCCACAGATTACAGAAAGCCTTCAGATGTGCATTGGAAACTACTACTGGTCTTCCAGGGAACGATCAAAAGTAGACTGATTGAGACATTACTCCCATGGAGGAAAGTGCGCATGATGAATGTTGTATTCAATCCCGATGCAATTTCAGGGTTTCATCAACACTCTGATAGTCCACAGATTACAGAATGACTCCAGATGTGCATCGGAAACTACTACTGCTCTTCCAGGGAACGACCAATGCGTAGACTGTTTGAGACATTACTCCCATGGAGGAAAGTGCGCATGGTGACTGTTGTATTCATTCGGGATGCAATTTCTATGTTTCATCAACACTTTGAAGGTCCACAGATTACAGAAAGCCTAAAGATATGGATCGGAAACTACTACTGGTCTTCCCAGGAAACGATCAAAACGTAGACTGTTTGAGACATTACTCTCATGGAGGAAAGTTCGCACGATGACTGTTGTATTCAATCCCGATGCAATTTCTGTGTTTCATCAACACTCTGATAGTCCTCAGATTACAGAATGCCTCCAGACGTGCTTCGGAAACTACTACTGGCCCTGCAGGGAACGACCAAAGCGTATACTGTTTGAGACATTACTCCCATGGAGGAAAGTGCGCATGTTGACTGTTGTATTCATTTGGGATGCAATTTCTGTGTTTCATCAACACTTTGATAGCTCACAGATTACAGAATGCCTCCAGATGTGCACCGGAAGCTACTACTGGTCTTGCAGGGAACGATCAAAGCGAGGAATGTTTGAGACCTTACTCCCATGGAGGAAAGTGCGCATGGTGACTGTTGCATTCAATCCCGATGCAATTTCTATGTTTCATCAACACTCTGATAGTCCACACGTTAGAGAATGCCATCAGATGTGCATCGGAAACTATTACTGGTCTTCCAGGGAACGATCAAAGCCTAAACTGTTTGAGACATTACTCCCATGGTTAAAGTGCGCATGGTGACTGTTGTATTCAATCCCTATGAAATGTCTGTGTTTCATCAACACTCTGATAGTCCACACATTACAGAATGACTCCAGATGTGCATCGGAAACTACTACTGGTCTTCCAGGGAACGATCAAAGCGTAGACTGCATGATACATTACTGCCATGGAGGAAAGTGCGCATGGTGACTGTTGCATTCAATCCCGATGCAATTTCTGTGTTTCATCAACACTTTGAAGGTCCACAGATTACAGAAATGCCTCCAGATGGCATCGGAAACTACTACTGACGCACCAGGAAAGGATAAAAGCGTAGACTGAGAAATTACTCCCATGGAGGATAGTGCGCATGGTGACTGTTGTATTAAATCCCGATGCAATTTCTGTGTTTTATCAACACTCTGATAGTCCACACATTACAGAATGCCTAAAGATGTGCATTGGAAACTACTACTGGTCTTCCAGGGAATGATCAAAGCGTAGATTGTTTGAGACATTACTCCCATGGATTACAGTGCGCATGGTGACTGTTATATTCAATCCTGATGCAATTTCTGTGTCTCATCAACACTTTGAAGGTCCACAGATTACAGAATGCCTCCAGATGTGCATCGGAAACTACTACTGGTCTTCCAGGGAACGATCAAAAGTAGATTGTTTGAGACATTACTCCCTTGGAGGAAAGTGCGCATGACGAATGTTGTATTCAATCCCGATGCAATTTTAGGGTTTCATCAACACTCTGATAGCCCACAGATTACAGAATGACTCCAGATGTGCATCGGAAACTACTACTGCTCTTCCAGGGAACGACCAAAGCGTAGACTGTTTGAGACATTACTCCCATGGAGGAAAGTGCGCATGGTGCCTGTTGCATTCAATCCCGATGCAATTTCTGTGTTTGATATACACTCTGATAGTCCACACTTTAGAGAATGCCATCAGATGTGCATCGGAAGCTATTACTGGTCTTCCAGGGAACGATCAAATTGTAAACTGTTTGAGACATTACTCCCATGGAGGAAAGTGCGCATGGTGAATGTTGTATTCAATCCCGATGCAATGTCTGTGTTTCATCAACACTCTGATAGTCCACACATTACACAATGCCCCCAGATGTGCATCAGAAACTACTACTGGTCTTCAGGGAACGATCAAAGTGTCGACTGTGTGAGACATTACTCCAAAGGAGGAAAATTGCGCATGGTGTCTGTTGTATTCAATCCCGATGCAATTTTAGTGTTTCATCAACACTCTGATATTCCACACATTACAGAATGCACCCAGATGTGCATCGGAAACTACTATTGGTCTTCCAAAGGAACGATCAAAGCGTAAACTCTTTGAGACATTACTCCCATGGAGGAAAGTGCGCATGGTGCCTGTTGTATACATTCCCGATGCAATTAATGTGTTTCATCAACACTCTGATAGTCCACAGATTTCAGAATGCCTCCAAATGTGCATCGGAAACTACTACTGGTATTCCAGGGAACGATCAAAGCGTAGACTGATTGAGACATTACTCCCATGGAGTAATGTGCGCATGGTGACTGTTGTATTCAATCCCGATGCAATTTCAGTGTTTCATCAACACTTTGAAGGTCCACAGATTACAGAATGCATCCAGATGTGCATTGGAAACTACTACTGGTCTTCCGGGAATCGATCAAAGCGTAGACTGTTTGAGACATTACTCCCATGGAGGAAAGTGCGCATGGTGACTGTTGTATTCAATCCCGATGCAATTTCTGTGTTTCATCAACACTCTGATAGTCCACACATTACAGAATGACACCAGATGTGCATTTGAAACTACTACTGGTCTTCCAGGGAACCATCAGGGCGTTTACTGCTTGAGACATTACTGCCATGGAGGAAAGTGCGCATGGTGTCTGTTGTATTCAATCCGGATGCAATTTCTGTGTTTCATCAACACTCTGATAGTCTACACATTACAAAAGGCCCCCAGATGTGCATCGGAAACTACTACTGGTCTGCCAGGGAACGATCAAAGCGTAGATTGTCTGAGACATTACTCCCGTGGAGGAAAGTCGCATTGTGACTGTTGTATTCAATCCCGATGCAATTTCTGTGTTTCATCAACACTCTGATAGTCCACAGATTACAGAATGACTCCAGATGTGCATCGGAAACTACTACTGCTCTTCCAGGGAACGACCAAAGCCTTGACTGTTTGAGACATTACTCCCATGGAGGAAAGTGCGCTTGGTGACTGTTGCATTCAATCCCGATGCAATTTCTGTGTTTCATATACACTCTGATAGTCCACACTTTAGAGAATGCCATCAGATGTGCATCGGAAGCTATTACTGGTCTTCCAGGGAACGATCAAATTGTAAACTGTTTGAGACATTACTCCCATGGAGGAAAGTGCGCATGGTGAATGTTGTATTCAATCCCGATGCAATGTCTGTGTTTCATCAACACTCTGATAGTCCACACGTTACAGAATGCCCCCAGATGTGCATTGGAAACTACTACTGGTCTTCAGGGAACGATCAAAGTGTAAACTGTTTGAGACATTACACCCAAGGAGGAAAATTGCGCATGGTGACTGTTGTATTCAATCCCGATTCAATTTTAGTGTTTCATCAACACTCTGATATTCCACACATTACAGAATGCACCCAGATGTGCATCGGAAACTACTATTGGTCTTCCAAAGGAACGATCAAAGCGTAAACTCTTAGAGACATTACTCCCATGGAGGAAAGTGCGCATGGTGCCTGTTGTATACAATCCCGATGCAATTAATGTGTTTCATCAACACTCTGATAGTCCACAGATTTCAGAATGCCTCCAGATGTGCATCGGAAACTACTACTGGTATTCCAGGGAACGAATCAAAGCGTAGACTGATTGAGACATTACTCCCATGGAGTAATGTGCGCATGGTGACTGTTGTATTCAATCCCGATGCAATTTCAGTGTTTCATCAACACTTTGAAGGTCCACAGATTACAGAATGCCTCCAGATGTGCATTGGAAACTACTACTGGTCTTCCGGGAATCGATCAAAGCGTAGACTGTTTGATACATTACTCCCATGGTGGAAAGTGCGCATGGTGACTGTTGTATTCAATCCCGATGCAATTTCTGTGTTTCATCAACACTCTGATAGTCCACACATTACAGAATGACACCAGATGTGCATTTGAAACTACTACTGGTCTTCCAGGGAACGATCAAGGCGTTTACTGCTTGAGACATTTTTGCCATGGAGGAAAGTGCGCATGGTGTCTGTTGTATTCAATCCGGATGCAATTTCTGTGTTTCATCAACACTCTGATAGTCTACACATTACAAAAGGCCCCCAGATGTGCATCGGAAACTACTACTGGTCTGCCAGGGAACGATCAAAGCGTAGATTGTCTGAGACATTACTCCCGTGGAGGAAAGTCGCATTGTGACTGTTGTATTCAATCCCGATGCAATTTCTGTGTTTCATCAACACTCTGATAGTCCACAGATTACAGAATGACTCCAGATGTGCATCGGAAACTACTACTGCTCTTCCAGGGAACGACCAAAGCGTAGACTGTTTGAGACATTACTCCCATGGAGGAAAGTGCGCTTGGTGACTGTTGCATTCAATCCCGATGCAATTTCTGTGTTTCATATACACTCTGATAGTCCACACTTTGGAGAATGCCATCAGATGTGCATCCGAAGCTATTACTGGTCTTCCAGGGAACGATCAAATTGTAAACTGTTTGAGACATTACTCCCATGGAGGAAAGTGCGCATGGTGAATGTTGTATTCAATCCCGATGCAATGTCTGTGTTTCATCAACACTCTGATAGTCCACACATTACAGAATGCCCCCAGATGTGCATCGGAAACTACTACCGGTCTTCAGGGAACGATCAAAGTGTAGACTGTTTGAGACATAACTCCCAAGGAGGAAAATTGCGCATGGTGACTGTTGTATTCAATCCCGATGCAATTTTAGTGTTTCATCAACACTCTGATATTCCACACATTACAGAATGCACCCAGATGTGCATCGGAAACTACTATTGGTCTTCCAAAGGAACGATCAAAGCGTAAAGTCTTTGAGACATTACTCCCATGGAGGAAAGTGCGCATGGTGCCTGTTGTATACAATCCCGATGCAATTAATGTGTTTCTTCAACACTCTGATAGTCCACAGATTTCAGAATGCCTCCAGATGTGCATCGGAAACTACTACTGGTATTCCAGGGAACGATCAAAGCGTAGACTGATTGAGACATTACTCCCATGGAGTAATGTGCGCATGGTGACTGTTGTATTCAATCCCGATGCAATTTCTGTGTTTCATCAACACTTTGAAGGTCCACAGATTACAGAATGCCTCCAGATGTGCATTGGAAACTACTACTGGTCTTCCGGGAATCGATCAAAGCGTAGACTGTTTGAGACATTACTCCCATGGAGGAAAGTGCGCATGGTGACTGTTGTATTCAATCCCGATGCAATTTATTTGTTTCAACAACACTCTGATAGTCCACAGATTACAGAATGCCTACAGATAGGCATTTGAAACTACTACTGGTCTTCCAGGGAACATTCAAAGCGTAGATTGTTTGAGACATTACTCCCATGGAGGAAAGTGCGCATGGTGACTGTTGTATTCAATCCCGATGCAATTTCTGTGTTTCATCAACACTCTGATAGTCCACACATTACAAAATGACACCAGATGTGCATTTGAAACTACTACTGGTCTTCCAGGGAACGATCAAGGCGTTTACTGCTTGAGACATTACTGCCATGGAGGAAAGTGCGCATGGTGACTGTTGTATTCAATCCGGATGCAATTTCTGTGTTTCATCAACATTCTGATAGTCTACACATTACAGAAGTCCCCCAATTGTGCATCGGAAACTACTACTGGTCTGCCAGGGAACGATCAAAGCGTAGATTGTCTGAGACATTACTCCAGTGGAGGAAAGTCGCATGGTGACTGTTGTATTCAATCCCGATGCAATTTCTGTGTTTCAACAACACTCTGATAGTCCACAGATTACAGAATGCCTCCAGATGTGCATCGGAAACTACTACTCGTCTTCCAGGGAACGATCAGAGTGTAGACTGTTTGAGAAATTACTCCCATGGAGGAAAGTACGCATGGTGACTGTTGTATTCAATCCCGATGCAATTTTAGTGTTTCATCAACACTCTGATATTCCACACATTACAGAATGCACCCAGATGTGCATCGGAAACTACTATTGGTCTTCCAAAGGAACGATCAAAGCGTAAAGTCTTTGAGACATTACTCCCATGGAGGAAAGTGCGCATGGTGCCTGTTGTATACAATCCCGATGCAATTAATGTGTTTCTTCAACACTCTGATAGTCCACAGATTTCAGAATGCCTCCAGATGTGCATCGGAAACTACTACTGGTATTGCAGGGAACGATCAAAGCGTAGACTGATTGAGACATTACTCCCATGGAGTAATGTGCGCATGGTGACTGTTGTATTCAATCCCGATGCAATTTCTGTGTTTCATCAACACTTTGAAGGTCCACAGATTACAGAATGCCTTCAGATGTGCATTGGAACCTACTACTGGTCTTCCGGGAATCGATCAAAGCGTAGACTGTTTGAGACATTACTCCCATGGAGGAAAGTGCGCATGGTGACTGTTGTATTCAATCCCGATGCAATTTATTTGTTTCAACAACACTCTGATAGTCCACAGATTACAGAATGCCTACAGATAGGCATTTGAAACTACTACTGGTCTTCCAGGGAACATTCAAAGCGTAGATTGTTTGAGACATTACTCCCATGGAGGAAAGTGCGCATGGTGACTGTTGTATTCAATCCCGATGCAATTTCTGTGTTTCATCAACACTCTGATAGTCCACACATTACAGAATGACACCAGATGTGCATTTGAAACTACTACTGGTCTTCCAGGGAACGATCAAGGCGTTTACTGCTTGAGACATTACTTCCATGGAGGAAAGTGCGCATGGTGACTGTTGTATTCAATCCGGATGCAATTTCTGTGTTTCATCAACACTCTGATAGTCTACACATTACAGAAGGCCCCCAGATGTGCATCGGAAACTACTACTGGTCTGCCAGGGAACGATCAAAGCGTAGATTGTCTGAGACATTACTCCCGTGGAGGAAAGTCGCATGGTGACTGTTGTATTCAATCCCGATGCAATTTCTGTGTTTCAACAACACTCTGATAGTCCACAGATTACAGAATGCCTCCAGATGTGCATCGGAAACTACTACTCGTCTTCCAGGGAACGATCAGAGTGTAGACTGTTTGAGAAATTACTCCCATGGAGGAAAGTACGCATGGTGACTGTTGTATTCAATCCCGATGCAATTTCTGTGTTTCATCAACACTCTGATAGTCCACACATTACAGAATGCCCAAGGTGTGCATCGGAAACTACTACTGGTCTTCCAGGGAACGATCAAAGCGTAAAATGTTTGAGACATTACTCCCATGGAGGAAAGTGCGCATGGTGAATGTTATATTCATTCCCGATACAATTTCTGTGTTTCATCAACACTCTGATTGTACACACATTACAGAATGCCTAAAGATGTACATCGGAAACTACTACTGGTCTTCCAGGGAATGATCAAAGCGTAGATTGTTTGAGACATTACACCCATGGAGGACAGTGCGCATGGTGACTGTTGTATTCAATCCCGATGCAATATCTGTGTCTCATCAACACTTTGAAGGTCCACAGATTACAGAAAGCCTCCAGATATGCATCGGAAACTACTACTGGTCTTCCCAGGAAACGATCAAAGCGTAGACTGTTTGAGACATTACTCCCATGGAGGAAAGTGCGCATGGTAAATGTTGTATTCAATCCCGATGCAATTTCTGTGTTTCAACAACACCCTGATAGTCCACAGATTACAGAATGACACCAGATGTGCATCGGAAACTACTACTCGTGTTCCAGGGAACGATCAAAGCGTAGACTGATTGAGACATTACTCCCATGGAGTAATGTGCGCATGGTGACTGTTGTATTCAATCCCGATGCAATTTCAGTGTTTCATCAACACTTTGAAGGTCCACAGATTACAGAATGCCTCCAGATGTGCATTGGAAACTACTACTGGTCTTCCGGGAATCGATCAAAGCGTAGACTGTTTGAGACATTACTCCCATGGAGGAAAGTGCGCATGGTGACTGTTGTATTCAATCCCGATGCAATTTATTTGTTTCAACAAGACTCTGATAGTCCACAGATTACAGAATGCCTACAGATAGGCATCGGAAACTACTACTGGTCTTCCAGGGAACGATCAAAGCGTAGACTGTTTGAGACATTACTCCCATGGAGGAAAGTGCGCATGGTGACTGTTGTACTCAATCCCGATGCAATATCTGTGTCTCATCAACACTTTGAAGGTCCACAGATTACAGAAAGCCTCCAGATGTGCATCGGAAACTACTACTGGTCTTCCCAGGAAACGATCAAAGCGTAGACTCTTTGAGACATTACTCCCATGGAGGAAAGTGCGCATGGTAACTGTTGTATTCAATCCCGATGCAATTTCTGTGTTTCATCAACACCCTGATAGTCCACAGATTACAGAATGACACCAGATGTGCATCGGAAACTACTACTGGTATTCCAGGGAACGATCAAAGCGTAGACTGATTGAGACATTACTCCCATGGAGTAATGTGCGCATGGTGACTGTTGTATTGATTCCCGATGCAATTTCAGTGTTTCATCAACACTTTGAAGGTCCACAGATTACAGAATGCCTCCAGATGTGCATTGGAAACTACTACTGGTCTTCCGGGAATCGATCAAAGCGTAGACTGTTTGAGACATTACTCCCATGGAGGAAAGTGCGCATGGTGACTGTTGTATACAATCCCGATGCAATTTATTTGTTTCAACAATACTCTGATAGTCCACAGATTACAGAATGCCTACAGATAGGCATTTGAAACTACTACTGGTCTTCCAGGGAACATTCAAAGCGTAGATTGTTTGAGACATTACTCCCATGGAGGAAAGTGCGCATGGTGACTGTTGTATTCAATCCCGATGCAATTTCTGTGTTTCATCACCACTCTGATAGTCCACACATTACAGAATGACACCAGATGTGCATTTGAAACTACTACTGGTCTTCCAGGGAACGATCAAGGCGTTTACAGCTTGAGACATTACTGCCATGCAGGAAAGTGCGCATGGTGGCTGTTGTATTCAATCCGGATGCAATTTCTGTGTTTCATCAACACTCTGATAGTCTACACATTACAGAAGGCCCCCAGATGTGCATTGGAAACTACTACTGGTCTGCCAGGGAACGATCAAAGCGTAGATTGTCTGAGACATTACTCCCGTGGAGGAAAGTCGCTTGGTGACTGTTGTATTCAATCCCGATGCAATTTCTGTGTTTCAACAACACTCTGATAGTCCACAGATTAAAGAATGCCTCCAGATGTGCATCGGAAACTACTACTCGTCTTCCAGGGAACGATCAAAGTGTAGACTGTTTGAGAAATTACTCCCATGGAGGAAAGTAAGCATGGTGACTGTTGTATTCAATCCCGATGCAATTTCTGTGTTTCATCAACACTCTGATAGTCCACACATTACAGAATGCCCAAGGTGTGCATCGGAAACTACTACTGGTCTTCCAGGGAACGATCAAAGCGTAAAATGTATGAGACATTAGTCCCATGGATGAAAGTGCGCATGGTGAATGTTATATTCATTCCCGATGCAATTTCTGTGTTTCATCAACACTCTGATTGTCCACACATTACAGAATGCCTAAAGATGTACATCGGAAACTACTACTGGTCTTCCAGGGAATGATCAAAGCGTAGATTGTTTGAGACATTACACCCATGGAGGACAGTGCGCATGGTGACTGTTGTATTCAATCCCGATGCAATATCTGTGTCTCATCAACACTTTGAAGGTCCACAGATTACAGAAAGCCTCCAGATGTGCATCGGAAACTACTACTGGTCTCCCCAGGAAACGATCAAAGCGTAGACTGTTTGAGACATTACTCCCATGGAGGGAAATGCACATGTTGACTGTTGTATTCATTCGGGATGCAATTTCTGTGTTTCATCAACACTTTGATAGCCCACAGATTACAGAATGCCTCCAGATGTGCACCGGAAGCTACTACTGGTCTTGCAGGGAACGATCAAAGCGTGGATTATTTGAGACATTACACCCATGGAGGAAAGTGCGCATGGTGACTGTTGCAATCAATCAAGATGCAATTTCTGTGTTTCATCGACACTCTGATAGTCCACACGTTAGAGAATACGATCAGACGTGCATCGGATACTATTACTGGTCTTCCAGGGAACGATCAAAGCGTAAACTGTTTGAGACATTACTCCCATGGTTAAAGTGCGCATGGTGACTGTTGTATTCAATCCCGATGAAATGTCTGTGTTTCATCAACACTCTGATAGTCCACACATTACAGAATGCCCCCAGATGTGTATCGGAAACTACTACTCGTGTTCCAGGGAACGATCAAAGCGTAGACTGATTGAGACATTACTCCCATGGAGTAATGTGCGCATGGTGACTGTTGTATTCAATCCCGATGCAATTTCAGTGTTTCATCAACACTTTGAAGGTCCACAGATTACAGAATGCCTCCAGATGTGCATTGGAAACTACTACTGGTCTTCCGGGAATTGATCAAAGCGTAGACTGTTTGAGACATTACTCCCATGGAGGAAAGTGCGAATGGTGACTGTTGTATTCAATCCCGATGCAATTTATTTGTTTCAGCAACACTCTGATAGTCCACAGATTACAGAATGCCTACAGATAGGCATCGGAAACTACTACTGGTCTTCCAGGGAACGATCAAAGCGTAGACTGTTTGAGACATTACTTCCATGGAGGAAAGTGCGCATGGTGACTGTTGTACTCAATCCCGATGCAATATCTGTGTCTCATCAACACTTTGAAGGTCCACAGATTACAGAAAGCCTCCAGATGTGCATCGGAAACTACTACTGGTCTTCCCAGGAAACGATCAAAGCGTAGACTCTTTGAGACATTACTCCCATGGAGGAAAGTGCGCATGGTAACTGTTGTATTCAATCCCGATGCAATTTCTGTGTTTCAACAACACCCTGATAGTCCACAGATTACAGAATGACACCAGATGTGCATCGGAAACTACTACTGGTATTCCAGGGAACGATCAAAGCGTAGACTGATTGAGACATTACTCCCATGGAGTAATGTGCGCATGGTGACTGTTGTATTGATTCCCGATGCAATTTCAGTGTTTCATCAACACTTTGAAGGTCCACAGATTACAGAATGCCTCCAGATGAGCATTGGAAACTACTACTGGTCTTCCGGGAATCGATCAAAACGTAGACTGTTTGAGACATTACTCCCATGGAGGAAAGTGCGCATGGTGACTGTTGTATACAATCCCGATGCAATTTATTTGTTTCAACAATACTCTGATAGTCCACAGATTACAGAATGCCTACAGATAGGCATTTGAAACTACTACTGGTCTTCCAGGGAACATTCAAAGCGTAGATTGTTTGAGACATTACTCCCATGGAGGAAAGTGCGCATGGTGACTGTTGTATTCAATTCCGATGCAATTTCTGTGTTTCATCACCACTCTGATAGTCCACAGATTACAGAATGCCTCCAGATGTGCATCGGAAACTACTACTCGTCTTGCAGGGAACGATCAAAGTGTAGACTGTTTGAGAAATTACTCCCATGGAGGAAAGTACGCATGGTGACTGTTGTATTCAATCCCGATGCAATTTCTGTGTTTCATCAACACTCTGATAGTCCACACATTACAGAATGCCTCCAGATGTGCATCGGAAACTACTACTCGTCTTCCAGGGAACGATCAAAGTGTAGACTGTTTGAGAAATTACTCCCATGGAGGACAGTGCGCATGGTGACTGTTGTATTCAATCCCGATGCAATATCTGTGTCTCATCAACACTTTGAAGGTCCTCAGATTACAGAAAGCCTCCAGATGTGCATCGGAAACTACTACTGGTCTCCCCAGGAAACGATCAAAGCGTAGACTGTTTGAGACATTTCTCCCATGGAGGGAAATGCACATGTTGACTGTTGTATTCATTCGGGATGCAATTTCTGTGTTTCATCAACACTTTGATAGCCCACAGATTACAGAATGCCTCCAGATGTGCACCGGAAGCTACTACTGGTCTTGCAGGGAACGATCAAAGCGTGGATTATTTGAGACATTACACCCATGGAGGAAAGTGCGCATGGTGACTGTTGCAATCAATCAAGATGCAATTTCTGTGTTTCATCGACACTCTGATAGTCCACACGTTAGAGAATACGATCAGACGTGCATCGGATACTATTACTGGTCTTCCAGGGAACGATCAAAGCGTAAACTGTTTGAGACATTACTCCCATGGTTAAAGTGCGCATGGTGACTGTTGTATTCAATCCCGATGAAATGTCTGCGTTTCATCAACACTCTGATAGTCCACACATTACAGAATGCCCCCAGATGTGCATCGGAAACTACTACTGGTCTTCCAGGGAACGATCAAATTGTAGACCGTTTGAGACATTACTCCCATGGAGGAAAGTGCGCATGGTGACTGTTGTATTCAATCCCGATGCAATTTCTGTGTTTCATCAACACTCTGATAGTCTGCACATTACAGAAGGCCCCCAGATGTGCATCGGAAACTACTACTGGTCTGCCAGGGAACGATCAAAGCGTAGATTGTCTGAGACATTACTCCCGTGGAGGAAAGTCGCATGGTGACTGTTGTATTCAATCCCGATGCAATTTCTGTGTTTCAACAACACTCTGATAGTCCACAGATTACAGAATGCCTCCAGATGTGCATCGGAAACTACTACTTGTCTTCCAGGGAACGATCAAAGTGTAGACTGTTTGAGAAATTACTCCCATGGAGGAAAGTACGCATGGTGATTGTTGTATTCAATCCCGATGCAATTTCTGTGTTTCATCAACACTCTGATAGTCCACACATTACAGAATGCCCAAGGTGTGCATCGGAAACTACTACTGGTCTTCCAGGGGACGATCAAAGCGTAAAATGTTTGAGACATTACTCCCATGGAGGAAAGTGCGCATGGTGAATGTTATATTCATTCGCGATGCAATTTCTGTGTTTCATCAACACTCTGATTGTCCACACATTACAGAATGCCTAAAGATGTACATCGAAAACTACTACTGGTCTTCCAGGGAATGATCAAAGCGTAGATTGTTTGAGACATTACACCCATGGAGGACAGTGCGCATGGTGACTGTTGTATTCAATCCCGATGCAATATCTGTGTCTCATCAACACTTTGAAGGTCCACAGATTACAGAAAGCCTCCAGATGTGCATCGGAAACTACTACTGGTCTTCCCAGGAAACGATCAAAGCGTAGACTGTTTGAGACATTACTCCCATGGAGGAAAGTGCGCATGGTAACTGTTGTATTCAATCCCGATGCAATTTCTGTGTTTCAACAACACCCTGATAGTCCACAGATTACAGAATGACACCAGATGTGCATCGGAAACTACTACTCGTGTTCCAGGGAACGATCAAAGCGTGGACTGTTTGAGACATTACTCCCATGGAGGAAAGTTCTCATGATGACTGTTGTATTCAATCCCGATGCAATTTCTGTGTTTCATCAACACTTTGAAGGTCGACAGATTACATAATGCCTTCAGATGTGCATCGGAAACTACTACTGGTCTTCAGGGAACGATCAAAGTGTAGACTGTTTGAGGCATTATTCCCATGGAGGAAAATTCCGCATGGTGACTGTTGTATTCAATCTCGATGCAATTTTAGTGTTTCATCAACACTTTGAAGGTCGACAGACTACAGAATGCCTTCAGATGTGCATCGGAAACTACTACTGGTCTTCCAGGGAACGATCGAAGCGTAGACTGTTTGAGACATTACTCCCATGGAGGAAAGTGTGCATGGTGACTGTAGTATTCAATCCCGATGCACTTTCTGTGTTTCATCAACACTTTGAAGGTCCACAGATTACAGAATGCCTCCAGATGGCATCGGAAACTACTACTGGTCCTCCAGGAAACGATCAAAGCGTAGACTGTTTGAGAAATTACTCCTATGGAGGAAAGTGCGCATGGTGACTGTTGTATTCAATCCCGATGAAGTTTCCGTGTTTCATCAACACTCTGATAGTCCACACATTACAGAATGCCCCAAGGTGTGCATCGGAAACTACTACTGGTCTTCCAGGGAACGATCAAAGCGTAAACTGTTTGAGACATTACTCCCATGGAGGAAAGTGCGCACGGTGACTGTTGCATTCAATCCCGATGCAATTTCTGTGTTTCATCAACACTCTGATAGTCCACACATTAGAGAATGCCATCAGATGTGCATCGGATACTATTACTGGTCTTCCAGGGAACGATCAAAGCGTAAACTGTTTGAGAAATTACTCCTATGGAGAAAAGTTCTCATGATGACTGTTGTATTCAATCCCGATGCAATTTCTGTGTTTCATCAACACTTTGAAGGTCGACAGATTTCAGAATGCCTTCAGATGTGCATCGGAAACTACTACTGGTCTTCCAGGGAACGATCAAAGCGTAGACTGTTTGAGACATTACTCCCATGGAGGAAAGTGTGCACGGTGACTGTAGTATTCAATCCCGATGCACTTTCTGTGTTTCATCAACACTTTGAAGGTCCACAGATTACAGAATGCCTCCAGATGGCATCGGAAACTACTACTGGTCCTCCAGGAAACGATCAAAGCGTAGACTGTTTGAGAAATTACTCCTATGGAGGAAAGTGCGCATGGTGACTGTTGTATTCAATCCCGATGAAGTTTCCGTGTTTTATCAACACTCTGATAGTCCACACATTACAGAATGCCCCAAGGTGTGCATCGGAAACTACTACTGGTCTTCCAGGGAACGATCAAAGCGTAAACTCTTTGAGACATTACTCCCATGGAGGAAAGTGCGCACGGTGACTGTTGCATTCAATCCCGATGCAATTTCTGTGTTTCATCAACACTCTGATAGTCCACACATTAGAGAATGCCATCAGATGTGCATCGGATACTATTACTGGTCTTCCAGGGAACGATCAAAGCGTAAACTGTTTGAGACATTACTCCCATGGTTAAAGTGCGCATGGTGACTGTTGTATTCAGTCCCGATGAAATGTCTGTGTTTCATCAACACTCTGATAGTCCACACATTACAGAATGCCCCCAGATGTGCATCGGAAACTACTACTGGTCTTCCAGGGAACGATCAAATTGTAGACTGTTTGAGACATTACTCCCATGGAGGGAAGTGCTCTTGGTGACTGTTGTATTCAATCCCGATGCAATTTCAGTGTTTCATCAACACTTTGAAGGTCCACAGATTACAGAATGCCTCCAGATGTGCACCGGAAACTACTACTGGTCTTCCAGGAAACGATCAAAGCGTAGACTGTTTGAGACATTAATCCCATGGAGGGAAGTGCGCATGGTGACTGGTTTATTCAATCCCGATGCAATATCTGTGTTTCATCAACACTCTGATAGTCCACACATTACAGAATGCCGCCAGATGTGCATCGATATCTACTACTTGTCCTTCAGGGAACGATCAAAGCGTAGATTGTTTGAGAAATTACTCCCATGGGGGACAGTGCGCATGGTGACTGTTGTATTCAATCCCGATGCAATTTCTGTGTTTCATCAACACTCTGATACCTCACACATTACAGAATGCCTAAAGATGTGGATCGGAAACTACTACTGGTCTTCCAGGGAACGATCAAAGCGTAGATTGTTTGAGACATTACACCCATGGAGGAAAGTGTGCATGGTGACTGTAGTATTCAATCCCGATGCACTTTCTGTGTTTCATCAGCACTTTGAAGGTCCACAGATTACAGAATGCCTCCAGATGGCATCGGAAACTACTACTGGTCCTCCAGGAAACGATCAAACCGTAGACTCTTTGAGAAATTACTCCCATGGAACAAAGTGCGCATGTTGACTGTTGTATTCATTCGGGATGCAATTTCTGTGTTTCATCAACACTTTGATAGATCACAGATTACAGAATGCCTCCAGATGTGCACCAGAAGCTACTACTGGTCTTGCAGTAAACGATCAAAGCGAGGAATGTTTGAGACATTACTCTCATGGAGGAAAGTTCGCATGGTGACTGTTGTATTCAATCCCGATGCAATTTCTGTGTTTCATCAACACTTTGAAGGTCCACAGATTACAGAATGCCTCCAGATGGCATCGGAAACTACTACAGGTCCTCAAGGAAACGATCAAACCGTAGACTGTTTGAGACATTACTCCCATGGAGGAAAGTGCGCATGGTGACTGTTGTATTCAATCCCGATGCAATTTATTTGTTTCAACAACACTCTGATAGTCCACAGATTACAGAATGCCTACAGATAGGCATCGGAAACTACTACTGGTCTTCCAAGGAACGATCAAAGCGTAGACTGTTTGAGACATTACTCCCATGGAGGAAAGTGCGCATGGTGACTGTTGTATTCAATCACGATGCAATTTCTGTGTTTCATCAACACTCTGATAGTCCACACATTAGAGCAGGCCCCATGATGTGCATCGGGAACTATTTCTGGTCTTCCATGGAACGATCGAAGCGTAAACTGTTTGAGACATTACTCCCATGGTGGAAAGTGCACATGGTGACTGCTGTATTCAATCCAGATGCAATTTCTGTGTTTCATCAACACTCTGATAGTCCAAACATTACAGAATGACTCCAGATGTGCATCGGAAACTACTACTGGTCTTCCAGGGAACGATCAAAGCGTAGACTGCATGAGACATTATTGCCATGGAGGAAAGTGCGCATGGTGACTGTTGCATTCAATCCCGATGCAATTTCTGTGTTTCATCAACACTTTGAAGGTCGAAAGATTACAGAATGCCTTCAGATGTGCATCGGAAACTACTACTGGTCTTCCAGGGAACGATCAAAGCGTAGACTGTTTGAGACATTACTCCCATGGAGGAAAGTGTGCATGGTGACTGTAGTATTCAATCCCGATGCACTTTCTGTGTTTCATCAACACTTTGAAGGTCCACAGATTACAGAATGCCTCCAGATGGCATCGGAAACTACTACTGGTCCTCCAGGAAACGATCAAACCGTAGACTCTTTGAGAAATTACTCCCATGGAACAAAGTGCGCATGTTGACTGTTGTATTCATTCGGGATGCAATTTCTGTGTTTCATCAACACTTTGATAGATCACAGATTACAGAATGCCTCCAGATGTGCACCAGAAGCTACTACTGGTCTTGCAGTAAACGATCAAAGCGAGGAATGTTTGAGACATTACTCCCATGGAGGAAAGTTCGCATGGTGACTGTTGCATCAATCCCGATGCAATTTCTATGTTTCATCAACACTCTGATAGTCCACACGTTAGAGAATGCCATCAGATGTGCATCGGAAACTATTACTGGTCTTCCAGGGAACGATCAAAACCTAAACTGTTTGAGACATTACTCCCATGGAGGAAAGTGCTCTTGGTGACTGTTGTATTCAATCCCGATGCAATTTCTGTGTTTCATCAACACTCTGATTGTCCACAGATACAGAATGACACCAGATGTGCATCGGAAACTACTACTTGTCCTCCAGGGAACGATCAAAGCGTAGACTGTTTGAGACATTACTCCCATGGAGGAAAGTGCGCATGGTGACTGTTGTATTCAATCCCGATGCAATTTATTTGTTTCAACAACACTCTGATAGTCCACAGATTACAGAATGCCTACAGATAGGCATCGGAAACTACTACTGGTCTTCCAAGGAACGATCAAAGCGTAGACTGTTTGAGACATTACTCCCATGGAGGAAAGTGCGCATGGTGACTGTTGTATTCAATCACGATGCAATTTCTGTGTTTCATCAACACTCTGATAGTCCACACATTAGAGCAGGACCCATGATGTGCATCGGGAACTATTTCTGGTCTTCCATGGAACGATCGAAGCGTAAACTGTTTGAGACATTACTCCCATGGTGGAAAGTGCACATGGTGACTGCTGTATTCAATCCAGATGCAATATCTGTGTTTCATCAACACTCTGATAGTCCAAACATTACAGAATGACTCCAGATGTGCATCGGAAACTACTACTGGTCTTCCAGGGAACGATCAAAGCGTAGACTGCATGAGACATTATTGCCATGGAGGAAAGTGCGCATGGTGACTGTTGCATTCAATCCCGATGCAATTTCTGTGTTTCATCAACACTTTGAAGGTCGAAAGATTACAGAATGCCTTCAGATGTGCATCGGAAACTACTACTGGTCTTCCAGGGAACGATGAAAGCGTAGACTGTTTGAGACATTACTCCCATGGAGGAAAGTGTGCATGGTGACTGTAGTATTCAATCCCGATGCACTTTCTGTGTTTCATCAACACTTTGAAGGTCCACAGATTACAGAATGCCTCCAGATGGCATCGGAAACTACTACTGGTCCTCCAGGAAACGATCAAACCGTAGACTCTTTGAGAAATTACTCCCATGGAACAAAGTGCGCATGTTGACTGTTGTATTCATTCGGGATGCAATTTCTGTGTTTCATCAACACTTTGATAGATCACAGATTACAGAATGCCTCCAGATGTGCACCAGAAGCTACTACTGGTCTTGCAGTAAACGATCAAAGCGAGGAATGTTTGAGACATTACTCCCATGGAGGAAAGTTCGCATGGTGACTGTTGCATTCAATCCCGATGCAATTTCTGTGTTTCATCAACACTCTGATAGTCCACACATTAGAGAATGCCATCAGATGTGCATCGGATACTATTACTGGTCTTCCAGGGAACGATCAAAGCGTAAACTGTTTGAGAAATTACTCCTATGGAGAAAAGTTCTCATGATGACTGTTGTATTCAATCCCGATGCAATTTCTGTGTTTCATCAACACTTTGAAGGTCGACAGATTACAGAATGCCTTCAGATGTGCATCGGAAACTACTACTGGTCTTCCAGGGAACGATCAAAGCGTAGACTGTTTGAGACATTACTCCCATGGAGGAAAGTGTGCATGGTGACTGTAGTATTCAATCCCGATGCACTTTCTGTGTTTCATCAACACTTTGAAGGTCCACAGATTACAGAATGCCTCCAGATGGCATCGGAAACTACTACTGGTCCTCCAGGAAACGATCAAAGCGTAGACTGTTTGAGAAATTACTCCTATGGAGGAAAGTGCGCATGGTGACTGTTGTATTCAATCCCGATGAAGTTTCCGTGTTTTATCAACACTCTGATAGTCCACACATTACAGAATGCCCCAAGGTGTGCATCGGAAACTACTACTGGTCTTCCAGGGAACGATCAAAGCGTAAACTGTTTGAGACATTACTCCCATGGAGGAAAGTGCGCACGGTGACTGTTGCATTCAATCCCGATGCAATTTCTGTGTTTCATCAACACTCTGATAGTCCACACATTAGAGAATGCCATCAGATGTGCATCGGATACTATTACTGGTCTTCCAGGGAACGATCAAGGCGTAAACTGTTTGAGACATTACTCCCATGGTTAAAGTGCGCATGGTGACTGTTGTATTCAGTCCCGATGAAATGTCTGTTTTTCATCAACACTCTGATAGTCCACACATTACAGAATGCCCCAGATGTGCATCGGAAACTACTACTGGTCTTCCAGGGAACGATCAAATTGTAGACTGTTTGAGACATTACTCCCATGGAGGGAAGTGCTCTTGGTGACTGTTGTATTCAATCCCGATGCAATTTCAGTGTTTCATCAACACTTTGAAGGTCCACAGATTACAGAATGCCTCCAGATGTGCACCGGAAACTACTACTGGTCTTCCAGGAAACGATCAAAGCGTAGACTGTTTGAGACATTAATCCCATGGAGGGAAGTGCGCATGGTGACTGGTTTATTCAATCCCGATGCAATATCTGTGTTTCATCAACACTCTGATAGTCCACACATTACAGAATGCCGCCAGATGTGCATCGAAATCTACTACTTGTTTTTCAGGGAACGATCAAAGCGTAGATTGTTTGAGAAATTACTCCCATGGGGGACAGTGCGCATGGTGACTGTTGTATTCAATCCCGATGCAATTTCTGTGTTTCATCAACACTCTGATACCTCACACATTACAGAATGCCTAAAGATGTGGATCGGAAACTACTACTGGTCTTCCAGGGAACGATCAAAGCGTAGATTGTTTGAGACATTACACCCATGGAGGAAAGTGTGCATGGTGACTGTAGTATTCAATCCCGATGCACTTTCTGTGTTTCATCAACACTTTGAAGGTCCACAGATTACAGAATGCCTCCAGATGGCATCGGAAACTACTACTGGTCCTCCAGGAAACGATCAAACCGTAGACTCTTTGAGAAATTACTCCCATGGAACAAAGTGCGCATGTTGACTGTTGTATTCATTCGGGATGCAATTTCTGTGTTTCATCAACACTTTGATAGATCACAGATTACAGAATGCCTCCAGATGTGCACCAGAAGCTACTACTGGTCTTGCAGTAAACGATCAAAGCGAGGAATGTTTGAGACATTACTCCCATGGAGGAAAGTTCGCATGGTGACTGTTGCATTCAATCCCGATGCAATTTCTGTGTTTCATCAACACTCTGATAGTCCACACATTAGAGAATGCCATCAGATGTGCATCGGATACTATTACTGGTCTTCCAGGGAACGATCAAAGCGTAAACTGTTTGAGAAATTACTCCTATGGAGAAAAGTTCTCATGATGACTGTTGTATTCAATCCCGATGCAATTTCTGTGTTTCATCAACACTTTGAAGGTCGACAGATTACAGAATGCCTTCAGATGTGCATCGGAAACTACTACTGGTCTTCCAGGGAACGATCAAAGCGTAGACTGTTTGAGAGATTACTCCCATGGAGGAAAGTGTGCATGGTGACTGTAGTATTCAATCCCGATGCACTTTCTGTGTTTCATCAACACTTTGAAGGTCCACAGATTACAGAATGCCTCCAGATGGCATCGGAAACTACTACTGGTCCTCCAGGAAACGATCAAAGCGTAGACTGTTTGAGAAATTACTCCTATGGAGGAAAGTGCGCATGGTGACTGTTGTATTCAATCCCGATGAAGTTTCCGTGTTTTATCAACACTCTGATAGTCCACACATTACAGAATGCCCCAAGGTGTGCATCGGAAACTACTACTGGTCTTCCAGGGAACGATCAAAGCGTAAACTGTTTGAGACATTACTCCCATGGAGGAAAGTGCGCACGGTGACTGTTGCATTCAATCCCGATGCAATTTCTGTGTTTCATCAACACTCTGATAGTCCACACATTAGAGAATGCCATCAGATGTGCATCGGATACTATTACTGGTCTTCCAGGGAACGATCAAAGCGTAAACTGTTTGAGACATTACTCCCATGGTTAAAGTGCGCATGGTGACTGTTGTATTCAGTCCCGATGAAATGTCTGTGTTTCATCAACACTCTGATAGTCCACACATTACAGAATGCCCCCAGATGTGCATCGGAAACTACTACTGGTCTTCCAGGGAACGATCAAATTGTAGACTGTTTGAGACATTACTCCCATGGAGGGAAGTGCTCTTGGTGACTGTTGTATTCAATCCCGATGCAATTTCAGTGTTTCATCAACACTTTGAAGGTCCACAGATTACAGAATGCCTCCAGATGTGCACCGGAAACTACTACTGGTCTTCCAGGAAACGATCAAAGCGTAGACTGTTTGAGACATTAATCCCATGGAGGGAAGTGCGCATGGTGACTGGTTTATTCAATCCCGATGCAATATCTGTGTTTCATCAACACTCTGATAGTCCACACATTACAGAATGCCGCCAGATGTGCATCGAAATCTACTACTTGTCCTTCAGGGAACGATCAAAGCGTAGATTGTTTGAGAAATTACTCCCATGGGGGACAGTGCGCATGGTGACTGTTGTATTCAATCCCGATGCAATTTCTGTGTTTCATCAACACTCTGATACCTCACACATTACAGAATGCCTAAAGATGTGGATCGGAAACTACTACTGGTCTTCCAGGGAACGATCAAAGCGTAGATTGTTTGAGACATTACACCCATGGAGGAAAGTGTGCATGGTGACTGTAGTATTCAATCCCGATGCACTTTCTGTGTTTCATCAACACTTTGAAGGTCCACAGATCACAGAATGCCTCCAGATGGCATCGGAAACTACTACAGGTCCTCAAGGAAACGATCAAACCGTAGACTGTTTGAGACATTACTCCCATGGAGGAAAGTGCGCATGGTGACTGTTGTATTCAATCCCGATGCAATTTATTTGTTTCAACAACACTCTGATAGTCCACAGATTACAGAATGCCTACAGATAGGCATCGGAAACTACTACTGGTCTTCCAAGGAACGATCAAAGCGTAGACTGTTTGAGACATTACTCCCATGGAGGAAAGTGCGCATGGTGACTGTTGTATTCAATCACGATGCAATTTCTGTGTTTCATCAACACTCTGATAGTCCACACATTAGAGCAGGCCCCATGATGTGCATCGGGAACTATTTCTGGTCTTCCATGGAACGATCGAAGCGTAAACTGTTTGAGACATTACTCCCATGGTGGAAAGTGCACATGGTGACTGCTGTATTCAATCCAGATGCAATTTCTGTGTTTCATCAACACTCTGATAGTCCAAACATTACAGAATGACTCCAGATGTGCATCGGAAACTACTACTGGTCTTCCAGGGAACGATCAAAGCGTAGACTGCATGAGACATTATTGCCATGGAGGAAAGTGCGCATGGTGACTGTTGCATTCAATCCCGATGCAATTTCTGTGTTTCATCAACACTTTGAAGGTCGAAAGATTACAGAATGCCTTCAGATGTGCATCGGAAACTACTACTGGTCTTCCAGGGAACGATCAAAGCGTAGACTGTTTGAGACATTACTCCCATGGAGGAAAGTGTGCATGGTGACTGTAGTATTCAATCCCGATGCACTTTCTGTGTTTCATCAACACTTTGAAGGTCCACAGATTACAGAATGCCTCCAGATGGCATCGGAAACTACTACTGGTCCTCCAGGAAACGATCAAACCGTAGACTCTTTGAGAAATTACTCCCATGGAACAAAGTGCGCATGTTGACTGTTGTATTCATTCGGGATGCAATTTCTGTGTTTCATCAACACTTTGATAGATCACAGATTACAGAATGCCTCCAGATGTGCACCAGAAGCTACTACTGGTCTTGCAGTAAACGATCAAAGCGAGGAATGTTTGAGACATTACTCCCATGGAGGAAAGTTCGCATGGTGACTGTTGCACTCAATCCCGATGCAATTTCTATGTTTCATCAACACTCTGATAGTCCACACGTTAGAGAATGCCATCAGATGTGCATCGGAAACTATTACTGGTCTTCCAGGGAACGATCAAAACCTAAACTGTTTGAGACATTACTCCCATGGAGGAAAGTGCTCTTGGTGACTGTTGTATTCAATCCCGATGCAATTTCTGTGTTTCATCAACACTCTGATTGTCCACAGATACAGAATGACACCAGATGTGCATCGGAAACTACTACTTGTCCTCCAGGGAACGATCAAAGCGTAGACTGTTTGAGACATTACTCCCATGGAGGAAAGTGCGCATGGTGACTGTTGTATTCAATCACGATGCAATTTCTGTGTTTCATCAACACTCTGATAGTCCACACATTAGAGCAGGCCCCATGATGTGCATCGGGAACTATTTCTGGTCTTCCATGGAACGATCGAAGCGTAAACTGTTTGAGACATTACTCCCATGGTGGAAAGTGCACATGGTGACTGCTGTATTCAATCCAGATGCAATTTCTGTGTTTCATCAACACTCTGATAGTCCAAACATTACAGAATGACTCCAGATGTGCATCGGAAACTACTACTGGTCTTCCAGGGAACGATCAAAGCGTAGACTGCATGAGACATTATTGCCATGGAGGAAAGTGCGCATGGTGACTGTTGCATTCAATCCCGATGCAATTTCTGTGTTTCATCAACACTTTGAAGGTCCACAGATTACAGAATGCCTCCAGATGGCATCGGAAACTACTACTGATCCACCAGGAAACGATCAAAGCGTAGACTGAGACATTACTCCCATGGAGGAAAGTGCGCATGGTGACTGTTGTATTCAATCCCGATGCAATTTCTGTGTTTCATCAACAATCTGATTGTCCACACATTACAGAATGCCTAAAGATGTGCATCGGAAACTACTACTGGTCTTCTAGGGAACGATCAAAGCGTAGATTGTTTGAGACATTACTCCCATGGATTACAGTGCGCATGGTGACTGTTATATTCAATCCTGATGCAATATCTGTGTCTCATCAACACTTTGAAGGACCACAGATTACAGAAAGCCTCCAGATGTGCATCGGAAACTACTACTGGTCTTCCAGGGAACGATCAAAAGTAGACTGTTTGAGACATTACTCCCATGGAGGAAAGTGCGCATGATGAATGTTGTATTCAATCCGAATGCAATTTCAGGGTTTCATCAACACTCTGATAGTCCACAGATTACAGAATGACTCCAGATGTGCATCGGAAACTACTACTGGTCTGCCAGGGAACGATCAAAGCGTAGATTGTCTGAGACATTATTCCCGTGGAGGAAAGTCGCATGGTGACTGTTGTATTCAATCCCGATGCAATTTCTGTGTTTCATCAACACTCTGATAGTCCACACATTACAGAATGCCCAAGGTGTGCATCGGAAACTACTACTGGTCTTAAAGGGAACGCTCAAAGCGTAAAATGTTTGAGACATTACTCCCATGGAGGAAAGTGCGCATGGTGAATGTTATATTCATTCCCGATGCAATTTCTGTGTTTCATCAACACTCTGATTGTCCACACATTACAGAATGCCTAAAGATGTGCATCGGAAACTACTACTGGTCTTCCAGGGAATGATCAAAGCGTAGATTGTTTGAGACATTACACCCATGGAGGACAGTGCGCATGGTGACTGTTGTATTCAATCCCGATGCAATATCTGTGTCTCATCAACACTTTGAAGGTCCACAGATTACAGAAAGCCTCCAGATGTGCATCGGAAACTACTACTGGTCTTCCCAGGAAACGATCAAAGCGTAGACTGTTTGAGACATTACTCAAATGGAGGTAAGTGCTCTTGGTAACTGTTGTATTCAATCCCGATGCAATTTCTCTGTTTCAACAACACCCTGATAGTCCACAGATTACAGAATGACACCAGATGTGCATCGGAAACTACTACTCGTGTTCCAGGGAACGATCAAAGCGTGGACTGTTTGAGACATTACTCCCATGGAGGAAAGATCTCATGATGACTGTTGTAATCAATCCCGATGCAATTTCTGTGTTTCATCAACACTTTGAAGGTCCACAGATTACAGAATGCCTTCAGATGTGCATCGGAAACTACTACAGGTCTTCCAGGGAACGATCAAAGCGTAGACCCTTTGAGACATTACTCCCATGGAGGAATGTGCGCAAGGTGTATGTTGTATTCAATCGCAATGCAATTTCTGTGTTTCATCAACACTCTGATAATCCACGCATTACAGAATGCCACCAGATGTGCATTGGAAACTACTACTGGTCTTCCAGGGAACGATCAAAGCGTAAACTGTTTGAGACATTATTCCCATGGAGGAATGTGCGTATGGTGACTGTTGTATTCAATCTCGATGCAATTTCTGTGTTTCATCAACACTCTGATAGTCCTCAGTTTACAGAATGCCTCCAGATGTGCAAAGGAAACTACTACTCTCCCTGCATGGAACGACCAAAGCGTATACTGTTTGAGACATTACTCCCATGGAGGGAAGTGCACATGTTGACTGTTGTATTCATTCGGGATGCAATTTCTGTGTTTCATCAACACTTTGATAGAACACAGATTACAGAATGCCTCCAGATGTGCACCAGAAGCTACTACTGGTCTTGCAGGGAACGATCAAAGCGTGGAATAATTGAGACATTACACCCATGGAGGACAGTGCGCATGGTGACTGTTGTATTCAATCCCGATGCTATTTCTGTGTTTCATCAACACTCTGATTCCCCACACATTACAGAATGCCTAAAGATGTGCATCGGAAACTACTACTGGTCTTCCAGGGAACGATCAAAGCGTAGATTGTTTGAGACATTACTCCCATGGAGGAAAGTGTGCATGGTGACTGTTGTATTCAATCCCGATGCAATTTCTGTGTTTCAACAACACTCTGATAGTCCACAGATTTCAGAATGACACCAGATGTGCATCGGAAACTACTACTCGTCTTCGAGGGAACGATCAAAGCATGGAATGTTTGAGACATTACTCCCATGGAGGAAAGTTCTCATGATGACTGTTGTATTCAATCCCGATGCAATTTCTGTGTTTCATCAACACTTTGAAGGTCGACAGATTACAGAATGCCTTCAGATGTGCATCGGAAACTACTACTGGTCTTCCAGGGAACGATCAAAGCGTAGACTGTTTGAGACATTACTTCCATGGAGGAAGGTGTGCATGGTGACTGTAGTATTCAATCCCGATGCACTTTCTGTGTTTCATCAACACTTTGAAGGTCCTCAGATTACAGAATGCCTCCAGATGGCATCGGAAACTACTACTGGTCCTCCAGGAAACGATCAAAGCGTAGACTGTTTGAGAAATTACTCCCATGAAGGAAAGTGCGCATGGTGACTGTTGTATTCAATCCCGATGCAGTTTCTGTGTTTCATCAACACTCTGATAGTCCACACATTACAGAATGCCTAAAGATGTGCATCGGAAACTACTACTGGTCTTCCAGGGAATGATCAAAGCGTAGATTGTTTGAGACATTACACCCATGGAGGACAGTGCGCATGGTGACTGTTGTATTCAATCCCGATGCAATATCTGTGTCTCATCAACACTTTGAAGGTCCACAGATTACAGAAAGCCTCCAGATGTGCATCGGAAAGTACTACTGGTCTTCCCAGGAAACGATCAAAGCGTAGACTGTTTGAGACATTACTCCCATGGAGGAAAGTGCGCATGGTAACTGTTGTATTCAATCCCGATGCAATTTCTGTGTTTCAACAACACCCTGATAGTCCACAGATTACAGAATGACACCAGATGTGCATCGGAAACTACTGCTCGTGTTCCAGGGAACGATCAAAGCGTGGACTGTTTGAGACATTACTCCCATGGAGGCAAGTTCGCATGATGACTGTTGTAATCAATCCCGATGCAATATCTGTGTTTCATCAACACTTTGAAGGTCCACAGATTACAGAATGCCTTCAGATGTGCGTTGGAAACTACTACTGGTCTTCCAGGGAACGATCAAAGCGTAGACTCTTTGAGACATTACTCCCATGGATTAAAGTGCGCATGGTGTATGTTGTATTCATTCGCAATGCAATTTCTGTGTTTCATCAACACTCTGATAATCCACGCATTACAGAATGCCACCAGATGTGCATCGGAAACTACTACTGGTCTTCCAGGGAACGATCAAAGCGTAAAATGTTTGAGACATTACTCCCATGGAGGAATGTGCGCATGGTGACTGTTGTATTCAATCTCGATGCAATTTCTGTGTTTCATCAACACTCTGATAGTCCACACATTACAGAATGACACCAGATGTGCATCGGAAACTACTACTGGTCTTCCAGGGAACGATGAAAGCGTTTACTGCTTGAGACATTACTGCCATGGAGGAAAGTGCGCATGGTGACTGTTGTATTCAATCCCGATGCAATTTCTGTGTTTCATCAACACTCCGATAGTCTACACATTACAGAAGGCACCCAGATGTGCATCGGAAACTACTACTGGTCTGCCAGGGAACGATCAAAGCGTAGATTGTTTGAGACATTACTCCCATGGAGGAAAGTGCGCATGGTGACTGTTGTATTCAATCCCGATGCAATTTCAGTGTTTCATCAACACTTTGAAGGTCCACAGATTACAGAATGCCTCCAGATGTGCACCGGAAACTACTACTGGTCTTCCAGGAAACGATCAAAGCGTAGACTGTTTGAGACATTAATCCCATGGAGGGAATTGCGCATGGTGACTGGTGTATTCAATCCCGCTACAATTTCTGTGTTTCATCAACACACTGATAGTCCACACATTACAGAATGCCCACAGATGTGCAACGGAAATTACTACTTGTCCTTCAGGGAACGATCAAAGCGTAGATTGTTTGAGACATTACTCCCATGGAGGACAGTGCGCATGGTGACTGTTGTATTCAATCCCGATGCAATTTCTGTGTTTCATCAACACTCTGATAGCCCACACATTACAGAATGCCTAAAGATGTGCATCGGAAACTACTACTGGTCTTCCAGGGAACGATCAAAGCGTAGATTGTTTGAGACATTACTCCCATGGAGGACAGTTCGCATGGTGACTGTTGTATTCAATCCCGATGCAATTTCTGTGTCTCATCAACACTTTGAAGGTCCACAGAATACAGAAAGCCTCCAGATGTGCATCGGAAACTACTACTGGTCTTCCAGGAAACGATCAAAGCGTAGACTGTTTGAGACATTACTCCCATGGAGGGAAGTGCTCTTGGTGACTGTTGTATTCAATCCCGATGCAATTTCTGTGTTTCAACAACACTCTGATAATCCACAGATTACAGAATGACACCAGATGTGCATCGGAAACTACTACTCGTCTTCGAGGGAACGATCAAAGCGTGGACTGTTTGAGACATTACTCCCATGGAGGAAAGTTCTCATGATGACTGTTGTATTCAATCCCGATGCAATTTGTTTGTTTCATCAACACTTTGAAGGTCGACAGATTACAGAATGCCTTCAGATGTGCATCGGAAACTACTACTGGTCTTCCAGGGAACGATCAAAGCGTAGACTGTTTGAGACATTACTCCCATGGAGGAAAGTGTGCATGGTGACTGTAGTATTCAATCCCGATGCACTTTCTGTGTTTCATCAACACTTTGAAGGTCCACAGATTACAGAATGCCTCCAGATGGCATCGGAAACTACTACTGGTCCTCCAGGAAACGATCAAAGCGTAGACTGTTTGAGAAATTACTCCCATGGAGGAAAGTGCGCATGGTGACTGTTGTATTCCATCCCGATGCAGTTTCCGTGTTTCATCAACACTCTGATAGTCCACACATTACAGAATGCCCCAAGGTGTGCATCGGAAACTACTACTGGTCTTCCAGGGAACGATCAAAGCGTAAACTGTTTGAGACATTACTCCCATGGAGGAAAGTGCGCACGGTGACTGTTGTATTCAATCCCGATGCAATTTCTGTGTTTCATCAACACTCCGATAGTCTACACATTACAGAAGGCACCCAGATGTGCATCGGAAACTACTACTGGTCTGCCAGGGAACGATCCAAGCGTAGATTGTTTGAGACATTACTCCCATGGAGGAAAGTGCGCATGGTGACTGTTGTATTCAATCCCGATGCAATTTCAGTGTTTCATCAACACTGTGAAGGTCCACAGATTACAGAATGCCCCAAGGTGTGCATCGGAAACTACTACTGGTCTTCCAGGGAACGATCAAAGCGTAAACTGTTTGAGACATTACTCCCATGGAGGAAAGTGTGCACGGTGACTGTTGCATTCAATCCCGATGCAATTTCTGTGTTTCATCAACACTCTGATAGTCCACACATAGCAGAATGCCCCCAGATGTGCATCGGAAACTACTACTGGTCTTCCAGGGAACGATCAAATTGTAGACTGTTTGAGACATTACTCCCATGGAGGGAAGTGCTCTTGGTGACTGTTGTATTCAATCCCGATGGAATTCCTGTGTTTCATCAACACTCTGATTGTCCACAGATTACAGAATGACACCAGATGTGCATCGGAAACTACTACTTGTCCTCCAGGGAACGATCAAAGCGTAGACTGTTTGAGACATTACTCCCATGGAGGAAAGTGTGCATGGTGACTGTTGTATTCAATCCCGATGCAATTTCTGTGTTTCATCAACACTTTGAAGGTCCACAGATTTCAGAATGCCTCCAGATGGCATCGGAAACTACTACTGGTCCTCCAGGAAACGATCAAAGCGTAGACCGTTTGAGAAATTACTCCCATGGAGGAAAGTGCGCATGGTGACTGTTGTATTCAATCCCGATGCAATTTCTGTGTCTCATCAACACTTTGAAGGTCCACAGAATACAGAAAGCCTCCAGATGTGCTTCGGAAACTACTACTGGTCTTCCAGGGAACGATCAAACGTAGACTGTTTGAGACATTACCCCATGGAGGAAAGTGCGCATGGTGACAGTTGTATTCAATCCCGATGCAATTTCTGTGTTTCAACAACACTCTGATAGTCCACAGATTACAGAATGACACCAGATGTGCATCGGAAACTACTACTCGTCTTCGAGGGAACGATCAAAGCGTGGACTGTTTGAGACATTACTAACATGGAGGAAAGTTCTCATGATGACTGTTGTATTCAATCCCGATGCAATTTCTGTGTGTCATCAACACTTTGAAGGTCGACAGATTACAGAATGCCTTCAGATGTGCATCGGAAACTACTACTGGTCTTCCAGGGAACGATCAAAGCTTAGACTGTTTGAGACATTACTCCCATGGAGTAAAGTGTGCATGGTGACTGTAGTATTCAATCTCGATGCACTTTCTGTGTTTCATCAACACTTTGAAAGTCCACAGATTACAGAATGCCTCCAGATGGCATCGGAAACTACTACTGGTCCTCAAGGAAACGATCAAAGCGTAGACTGTTTGAGAAATTACTCCCATGGAGGAAAGTTCACATGGTGACTGTTGTATTCAATCCCGAAGCAATTTCTGTGTTTCATCAACACCTTGAAAGTCCACAGATTTCAGAATGCTTCCAGATGGCATCGGAAACTACTACTGGTCCTCCAGGAAACGATCAAAGCGTAGACCGTTTGAGAAATTACTCCCATGGAGGAAAGTGCGCATGGTGACTGTTGTATTCAATCCCGGTGCAATTTCTGTGTTTCATCAACACTCTGATAGTCCACACATTACAGAATGCCCAAGGTGTGCATCGGAAGCTACTACTGGTCTTCCTTGGAACGATCAAAGCGTAAACTGTTTGAGACATTACTCCCATGGAGGAAAGTGCGCATGGTGACTGTTGTATTCAATCCCGATGCAATTTCTGTGTCTCATCAACACTTTGACGGTCCACAGAATACAGAAAGCCTCCAGATGTGCATCGGAAACAACTACTGGTGTTCCAGGAAACGATCAAAGCGTATACTGTTTGAGACATTAGTCCCATGGAGGAAAGTGCGCATGGTGACTGTTGTATTCAATCCCGATGCAATTTCTGTGTTTCAACAACACTCTGATAGTCCACAGATTACAGAATGACACCAGATGTGCATCGGAAACTACTACTCGTCTTTGAGGGAACGATCAAAGCGTGGACTGTTTGAGACATTACTCCCATGGAGGAAAGTTCTCATGATGACTGTTGTATTCAATCCCGATGCAATTTCTGTGTTTCATCAACACTTTGAAGGTCGACAGATTTCAGAATGCTTCCAGATGGCATCGGAAACTACTACTGGTCCTCCAGGAAACGATCAAAGCGTAAACTGTTTGAGACATTACTCCCATGGAGGAAAGTGCGCATGGTGCCTGTTGTATACAATCCCGATACAATTTCTGTGTTTCATCAACACTCTGATTGTATACAGATTTCAGAATGCCTCCAGAGGTGCATCGGAAACTACTACTGGTATTCCAGGGAACGATCAAAGCGTAGACTGTTTGAGACATTACTCCCATGGAGGAATGTGCGCATGGTGACTGTTGTATTCAATCCCGATGCAATATCTGTGTTTGATCAACACTCTGATAGTCCACACATTACAGAATGACACCAGATGTGCATCGGAAACTACTACTGGTCTTCCAGGGAACGATCAAAGCGTTTACTGCTTGAGACATTACTGCCATGGAGGAAAGTGCGCATGGTGACTGTTTTATTCAATCCCGATGAAATTTCTGTGTTTCATCAACACTCTGATAGTCTACATATTACAGAAGGCACACAGATGTGCATCGGAAACTACTACTGGTCTGCCAGGGAACGATCAAAGCGTAGATTGTTTGAGACATTACTCCTGTGGAGGAAAGTGCGCATGGTGACTGTTGTATTCAATCCCGATGCAATTTCTGTGTTTCATCAACACTTTGAAGGTCCACAGATTACAGAATGCCTCCAGATGGCATCGGAAACTACTACTGGTCCTCCAGGAAACGATTAAAGCTTAGATTGTTTGAGACATTAATCCCATGGAGGGAAGTGCGCATGGTGACTGGTGTATTCAATCCCGATGCAATTTCTGTGTTTCATCAACACTCTGATAGTCCGCACATTACTGAATGCCCCCAGATGTGCATCGGAAACTACTACTGGTCTTCCAGGGAACGATCAAAGCATAGATTGTTTGAGGCATTACTCCCATGGAGGACAGTGCACATGGTGACTGTAGTATTCAATCCCGATGCACTTTCTGTGTTTCATCAACACTTTGAAGGTCCACAGATTACAGAATGCCTCCAGATGGCATCGGAAACTACTACTGGTTCTCCAGGAAACGATCAAAGCGTAGACTGTTTGAGAAATTACTCCCATGGAGGAAAGTGCGCATCGTGACTGGTATATTAAATCCCGATGCAGTTTCCGTGTTTCATCAACACTCTGATAGTCCACACATTACAGAATGCCCCAAGGTGTGCATCGGAAACTACTACTGGTCTTCCAGGGAACGATCAAAGCGTAAACTGTTTGAGACATTACTCCCATGGAGGAAAGTGCGCACGGTGACTGTTGCATTCAATCCCGATGCAATTTCTGTGTTTCATCAACACTCTGATAGTCCACACATAGCAGAATGCCCCCAGATGTGCATCGGAAACTACTACTGGTCTTCCAGGGAACGATCAAATTGTAGACTGTTTGAGACATTACTCCCATGGAGGGAAGTGCTCTTGGTGACTGTTGTATTCAATCCCGATGGAATTCCTGTGTTTCATCAACACTCTGATTGTCCACAGATTACAGAATGACACCAGATGTGCATCGGAAACTACTACTTGTCCTCCAGGGAACGATCAAAGCGTAGACTGTTTGAGACATTACTCCCATGGAGGAAAGTGTGCATGGTGACTGTTGTATTCAATCCCGATGCAATTTCTGTGTTTCATCAACACTCTGATAGTCCACACATTACAGAATGCCTAAAGATGTGCATCGGAAACTACTACTGGTCTTCCAGGGAACGATCAAAGCATAGATTTTTTGAGACATTACTCCCATGGAGGACAGTGCACATGGTGACTGTTGTATTCAATCCCGATGCAATTTCTGTGTCTCATCAACACTTTGAAGGTCCACAGAATACAGAAAGCCTCCAGATGTGCTTCGGAAACTACTACTGGTCTTCCAGGGAACGATCAAACGTAGACTGTTTGAGACATTACTCCCATGGAGGAAAGTGCGCATGGTGACAGTTGTATTCAATCCCGATGCAATTTCTGTGTTTCAACAACACTCTGATAGTCCACAGATGACAGAATGACACCAGATGTGCATCGGAAACTACTACTCGTCTTCGAGGGAACGATCAAAGCGTATACTGTTTGAGACATTACTAACATGGAGGAAAGTTCTCATGATGACTGTTGTATTCAATCCCGATGCAATTTCTGTGTTTCATCAACACTTTGAAGGTCGACAGATTACAGAATGCCTTCAGATGTGCATCGGAAACTACTACTGGTCTTCCAGGGAACGATCAAAGCTTAGACTGTTTGAGACATTACTCCCATGGAGTAAAGTGTGCATGGTGACTGTAGTATTCAATCTCGATGCACTTTCTGTGTTTCATCAACACTTTGAAAGTCCACAGATTACAGAATGCCTCCAGATGGCATCGGAAACTACTACTGGTCCTCAAGGAAACGATCAAAGCGTAGACTGTTTGAGAAATTACTCCCATGGAGGAAAGTTCACATGGTGACTGTTGTATTCAATCCCGAAGCAATTTCTGTGTTTCATCAACACCTTGAAAGTCCACAGATTTCAGAATGCCTCCAGATGGCATCGGAAACTACTACTGGTCCTCCAGGAAACGATCAAAGCGTAGACCGTTTGAGAAATTACTCCCATGGAGGACAGTGCGCATGGTGACTGTTGTATTCAATCCCGGTGCAATTTCTGAGTTTCATCAACACTCTGATAGTCCACACATTACAGAATGCCCAAGGTGTGCATCGGAAGCTACTACTGGTCTTCCTTGGAACGATCAAAGCGTAAACTGTTTGAGACATTACTCCCATGGAGGAAAGTGCGCATGGTGACTGTTGTATTCAATCCCGATGCAATTTCTGTGTCTCATCAACACTTTGACGGTCCACAGAATACAGAAAGCCTCCAGATGTGCATCGGAAACAACTACTGGTGTTCCAGGAAACGATCAAAGCGTAGACTGTTTGAGACATTAGTCCCATGGAGGAAAGTGCGCATGGTGACTGTTGTATTCAATCCCGATGCAATTTCTGTGTTTCAACAACACTCTGATAGTCCACAGATTACAGAATGACACCAGATGTGCATCGGAAACTACTACTCGTCTTTGAGGGAACGATCAAAGCGTGGACTGTTTGAGACATTACTCCCATGGAGGAAAGTTCTCATGATGACTGTTGTATTCAATCCCGATGCAATTTCTGTGTTTCATCAACACTTTGAAGGTCGACAGATTACAGAATGCCTTCAGATGTGCATCGCAAACTACTACTGGTCTTCAGGGAACGATCAAAGTGTAGACTGTTTGAGACATTACTCCCATGGAGGAAAATGGCGCATGGTGACTGTTGTATTCAATCCCGATGCAATTTTAGTGTTTCATCAACACTCTGATATTCCACACATTACAGAATGCCCCCAGATGTGCATCGGAAACTACTACTGGTGTTCCAAAGGAACGATCAAAGCGTAAACTCTTTGAGACATTACTCCCATGGAGGAAATTGCGCATGGTGCCTGTTGTATACAATCCCGATACAATTTCTGTGTTTCATCAACACTCTGATTGTATACAGATTTCAGAATGCCTCCAGAGGTGCATCGGAAACTACTACTGGTATTCCAGGGAACGATCAAAGCGTAGACTGTTTGAGACATTACTCCCATGGAGGAATGTGCGCATGGTGACTGTTGTATTCAATCCCGATGCAATATCTGTGTTTGATCAACACTCTGATAGTCCACACATTACAGAATGACACCAGATGTGCATCGGAAACTACTACTGGTCTTCCAGGGAACGATCAAAGCGTAGACTGTTCGAGACATTACTCCCATGGAGTAAAGTGTGCATGGTGACTGTAGTATTCAATCTCGATGCACTTTCTGTGTTTCATCAACAATTTGAAAGTCCACAGATTACAGAATGCCTCCAGTTGGCATCGGAAACTACTACTGGTCCTCAAGGAAACGATCAAAGCGTAGACTGTTTGAGAAATTACTCCCATGGAGGAAAGTTCACATGGTGACTGTTGTATTCAATCCCGAAGCAATTTCTGTGTTTCATCAACACCTTGAAAGTCCACAGATTTCAGAATGCCTCCAGATGGCATCGGAAACTACTACTGGTCCTCCAGGAAACGATCAAAGGGTAGACCGTTTGAGAAATTACTCCCATGGAGGAAAGTGCGCATGGTGACTGTTGTATTCAATCCCGGTGCAATTTCTGTGTTTCATCAACACTGTGATAGTCCACACATTACAGAATGCCCAAGGTGTGCATCGGAAGCTACTACTGGTCTTCCTTGGAACGATCAAAGCGTAAACTGTTTGAGACATTACTCCCATGGAGGAGAGTGCGCATGGTGATTGTTGTATTCAATCCCGATGCAATTTCTGTGTCTCATCAACACTTTGACGGTCCACAGAATACAGAAAGCCTCCAGATGTGCATCGGAAACAACTACTGGTGTTCCAGGAAACGATCAAAGCGTAGACTGTTTGAGACATTAGTCCCATGGAGGAAAGTGCGCATGGTGACTGTTGTATTCAATCCCGATGCAATTTCTGTGTTTCAACAACACTCTGATAGTCCACAGATTACAGAATGACACCAGATGTGCATCGGAAACTACTACTCGTCTTTGAGGGAACGATCAAAGCGTGGACTGTTTGAGACATTACTCCCATGGAGGAAAGTTCTCATGATGACTGTTGTATTCAATCCCGATGCAATTTCTGTGTTTCATCAACACTTTGAAGGTCGACAGATTACAGAATGCCTTCAGATGTGCATCGCAAACTACTACTGGTCTTCAGGGAACGATCAAAGTGTAGACTGTTTGAGACATTACTCCCATGGAGGAAAATTGCGCATGGTGACTGTTGTATTCAATCCCGATGCAATTTTAGTGTTTCATCAACACTCTGATATTCCACACATTACAGAATGCCCCCAGATGTGCATCGGAAACTACTACTGGTGTTCCAAAGGAACGATCAAAGCGTAAACTCTTTGAGACATTACTCCCATGGAGGAAAGTGCGCATGGTGCCTGTTGTATACAATCCCGATGCAATTTCTGTGTTTCATCAACACTCTGATTGTATACAGATTTCAGAATGCCTCCAGAGGTGCATCGGAAACTACTACTGGTATTCCAGGGAACGATCAAAGCGTAGACTGTTTGAGACATTACTCCCATGGAGGAATGTGCGCATGGTGACTGTTGTATTCAATCCCGATGCAATATCTGTGTTTGATCAACACTCTGATAGTCCACACATTACAGAATGACACCAGATGTGCATCGGAAACTACTACTGGTCTTCCAGGGAACGATCAAAGCGTTTACTGCTTGAGACATTACTGCCATGGAGGAAAGTGCGCATGGTGACTGTTGTATTCAATCCCGATGAAATTTCTGTGTTTTATCAACACTCTGATAGTCTACACATTACAGAAGGCACACAGATGTGCATCGGAAACTACTACTGGTCTGCCAGGGAACGATCAAAGCGTAGATTGTTTGAGACATTACTCCTGTGGAGGAAAGTGCGCATGGTGACTGTTGTATTCAATCCCGATGCAATTTCTGTGTTTCATCAACACTTTGAAGGTCCACAGTTTACAGAATGCCTCCAGATGGCATCGGAAACTACTACTGGTCCTCCAGGAAACGATAAAAGCGTAGACTGTTTGAAAAATTACTCCCATGGAGGAAAGTGCGCATGGTTATTGTTGTATTCAATCCCGATGCAATTTTTGTGTTTTATCAACACTCTGATAGTCCACACATTACAGAATGACACCAGATGTGCATCCGAAACTACTACTGGTCTTCCAGGGAAGGATCAAAGCGTTTACTGCTTTCGACACTACTGCCATGGAGGAAAGTGCGCATGGTGACTGTTGTATTTAATCCCGATGCAATTTCTGTGTTTCATCAACAATTTGAAGGTCCACAGATTACAGAATGCCTCCAGATGGCATCGGAAACTACTACTGGTCCTCCAGGAAACGATTAAAGCTTAGATTGTTTGAGACATTAATCCCATGGAGGGAAGTGCGCATGGTGACTGGTGTATTCAATCCCGATGCAATTTCTGTGTTTCATCAACACTCTGATAGTCCGCACATTACTGAATGCCCCCAGATGTGCATCGGAAACTACTACTTGTCCTTCAGGGAACGATCAAAGCGTAGATTGTTTGAGACATTACTCCCATGGAGGACAGTGCGCATGGTTACTGTTGTATTCAATCCCGATGCAATTTCTGTGTTTCATCAACACTCTGATAGTCCACACATTACAGAATGCCTAAAGATGTGCATCGGAAACTACTACTGGTCTTCCAGGGAACGATCAGAGCATAGATTGTTTGAGACATTACTCCCATGGAGGACAGTGCACATAGTGACTGTTGTATTCAATTCCGATGCAATTTCTGTGTCTCATCAACACTTTGAAGGTCCACAGAATACAGAAAGCCCCCAGATGTGCTTCGGAAACTACTACTGGTCTTCCAGGGAACGATCAAACGTAGACTGTTTGACACATTACTCCCATGGAGGAAAGTGCGCATGGTGACTGTTGTATTCAATCCCGATGCAATTTCTGTGTTTCAACAACACTCTGATAGTCCACAGATTACAGAATGACACCAGATGTGCATCGGAAACTACTACTCGTCTTCGAGGGAACGATCAAAGCGTGGACTGTTTGCGACATTACTCCCATGGAGGAAAGTTCTCATGATGCCTGTTGTATTCAATCCCGATGCAATTTCTGTGATTCATTAACACTTTGAAGGTCCACAGATTACAGAATGCCTCCAGATGGCATCGGAAACTACTACTGGTCCTCCAGGAAACGATCAAAGCGTAGACTGTTTGAGAAGTTACTCCCATGGAGGAAAGTGCGCATGGTGACTGTTGTATTCAATCCCGATGCAGTTTCTGTGTTTCATCAACACTCTGATAGTCCACACATTACAGAATGCCCCAAGGTGTGCATCGGAAACTACTACTGGTCTTCCAGGGAACGATCAAAGCGTAAACTGTTTGAGACATTACTCCCATGGAGGAAAGTGCGCATGGTGATTGTTGCATTCAATCCCGATGCAATTTCTGTGTTTCATCAACACTCTGATAGTCCACACGTTAGAGAAAGCCATCAGATGTGCATCGGATACTATTACTGGTCTTCCAGGGAACGATCAAAGCGTAAAGTGTTTGAGACATTACTCCCATGGTTAAAGTGCGCATGGTGACTGTTGTATTCAATCCCGATGAAATGTCTGTGTTTCATCAACTCTCTGATAGTTCACACATTACAGAATGCCCCCAGATGTGCATCGGAAACTACTACTGGTCTTCCAGGGAACGATCAAATTGTAGACTGTTTGCGACATTACTCCCATGGAGGGATGTGCTCTTGGTGACTGTTGTATTCAATCCCGATGCAATTTCTGTGTTTCATCAACACTCTGATTGTCCACAGATTACAGATTTACACCAGATGTGCATCGGAAACTACTACTCGTGTTCCAGGGAACGATCAAAGCGTGGGCTGTTTGAGACATTACTCCCATGGAGGAAAGTTCTCATGATGACTGTTGTATTCAATCCCGATGCAATTTCTGTGTTTCATCAACACTTTGAAGGTCGACAGATTACAGAATGCCTTCAGATGAGCATCCGAAACTACTACTGGTCTTCAGGGAACGATCAAAATGTAGACTGTTTGAGACATTACTCCCATGTAGGAAAATTGCGCATGGTGACTGTTGTTTTCAATCTCGATGCAATTTTAGTGTTTCATCAACACTCTGATATTCCACACATTACAGAATGCCCCCAGATGTGCATCGGAAACTACTACTGGTCTTCCAAAGGAACGATCAAAGCGTAAACTCTTTGAGACATTACTCCCATGGAGGAAAGTGCGCATGGTGCCTGTTGTATACAATCCCGATGCAATTTCTTTGTTTCATCAACACTCTGATAGTCCACAGATTTCAGAATGCCTCCAGAGGTGCATCGGAAACTACTACTGGTTTTCCAGGGAACGATCAAAGCGTAGACTGTTTGAGACATTACTCCCATGGAGGTATGTGCGCATGGTGACTGTTGTATTCAATCCCGATGCAATTTATTTGTTTCAACAACACTCTGATAGTCCACAGATTGCAGAATGCATACAGATAGGCATCGGAAACGAGTACTGGTCTTCCAGGGGACGATCAAAGCGTAGATTGTTTGAGACATTACTCCCATGGAGGAAAGTGCGCATGGTGACTGTTGTATTCAATCCCGATGCAATTTCTGTGTTTCATCAACACTCTGATAGTCCACACATTACAGAATGACACCAGATGTGCATCGGAAACTACTACTGGTCTTCCAGGGAACGATGAAAGCGTTTACTGCTTGAGACATTACAGCCATGGAGGAAAGTGCGCATGGTGACTGTTGTATTCAATCCCGATGCAATTTCTGTGTTTCATCAACACTCCGATAGTCTACACATTACAGAAGGCACCCAGATGTGCATCGGAAACTACTACTGGTCTGCCAGGGAACGATCAAAGCGTAGATTGTTTGAGACATTACTCCCATGGAGGAAAGTGCGCATGGTGACTGTTGTATTCAATCCCGATGCAATTTCAGTGTTTCATCAACACTTTGAAGGTCCACAGGTTACAGAATGCCTCCAGATGTGCACCGGAAACTACCACTGGTCTTCCAGGAAACGATCAAAGCGTAGACTGTTTGAGACATTAATCCCATGGAGGGAAGTGCGCATGGTGACTGGTGTATTCAATCCCGCTACAATTTCTGTGTTTCATCAACACACTGATAGTCCACACATTACAGAATGCCCACAGATGTGCAACGGAAATTACTACTTGTCCTTCAGGGTACGATCAAAGCGTAGATTGTTTGAGACATTACTCCCATGGAGGACAGTGCGCATGGTGACTGTTGTATTCAATCCCGATGCAATTTCTGTGTTTCATCAACACTCTGATAGCCCACACATTACAGAATGCCTAAAGATGTGCATCGGAAACTACTACTGGTCTTCCAGGGAACGATCAAAGCGTAGATTGTTTGAGACATTACTCCCATGGAGGACAGTTCGCATGGTGACTGTTGTATTCAATCCCGATGCAATTTCTGTGTCTCATCAACACTTTGAAGGTCCATAGAATACAGAAAGCCTCCAGATGTGCATCGGAAACTACTACTGGTCTTCCAGGAAACGATCAAAGCGTAGACTGTTTGAGACATTACTCCCATGGAGGGAAGTGCTCTTGGTGACTGTTGTATTCAATCCCGATGCAATTTCTGTGTTTCAACAACACTCTGATAGTCCACAGATTACAGAATGACACCAGATGTGCATCGGAAACTACTACTCGTCTTCGAGGGAACGATCAAAGCGTGGACTGTTTGAGACATTACTCCCATGGAGGAAAGTTCTCATGATGACTGTTGTATTCAATCCCGATGCAATTTGTTTGTTTCATCAACACTTTGAAGGTCGACAGATTACAGAATGCCTTCAGATGTGCATCGGAAACTACTACTGGTCTTCCAGGGAACGATCAAAGCGTAGACTGTTTGAGACATTACTCCCATGGAGGAAAGTGTGCATGGTGACTGTAGTATTCAATCCCGATGCACTTTCTGTGTTTCATCAACACTTTGAAGGTCCACAGATTACAGAATGCCTCCAGATGGCATCGGAAACTACTACTGGTCCTCCGGGAAACGATCAAAGCGTAGACTGTTTGAGAAATTACTCCCATGGAGGAAAGTGCGCATGGTGACTGTTGTATTCAATCCCGATGCAGTTTCCGTGTTTCTTCAACACTCTGATAGTCCACACATTACAGAATGCCCCAAGGTGTGCATCGGAAACTACTACTGGTCTTCCAGGGAACGATCAAAGCGTAAACTGTTTGAGACATTACTCCCATGGAGGAAAGTGCGCACGGTGACTGTTGTATTCAATCCCGATGCAATTTCTGTGTTTCATCAACACATTGAAGGTCCACAGATTACAGAATGCCTCCAGATGTGCACCGGAAACTACTACTGGTCTTCCAGGAAACGATCAAATCGTAGACTGTTTGAGACATTAATCCCATGGAGGGAAGTGCGCATGGTGACTGGTGTATTCAATCCCGCTACAATTTCTGTGTTTCATCAACACACTGATAGTCCACACATTACAGAATGCCCACAGATGTGCAACGGAAATTACTACTTGTCCTTCAGGGAACGATCAAAGCGTAGATTGTTTGAGACATTACTCCCATGGAGGACAGTGCGCATGGTGACTGTTGTATTCAATCCCGATGCAATATCTGTGTTTCATCAACACTCTGATAGCCCACACATTACAGAATGCCTAAAGATGTGCATCGGAAACTACTACTGGTCTTCCAGGGAACGCTCAAAGCGTAGATTGTTTGAGACATTACTCCCATGGAAGACAGTTCGCATGGTGACTGTTGTATTCAATCCCGATGCAATTTCTGTGTCTCATCAACACTTTGAAGGTCCACAGAATAGAGAAAGCCTCCAGATGTGCATCGGAAACTACTACTGGTCTTCCAGGAAACGATCAAAGCGTAGACTCTTTGAGACATTACTCCCATGGAGGGAAGTGCTCTTGGTGACTGTTGTATTCAATCCCGATGCAATTTCTGTGTTTCAACAACACTCTGATAGTCCACAGATTACAGAATGACACCAGATGTTCATCGGAAACTACTACTCGTCTTCGAGGGAACGATCAAAGCGTGGACTCTTTGGGACATTACTCCCATGGAGGAAAGTTCTCATGATGACTGTTGTATTCAATCCCGATGCAATTTGTTTGTTTCATCAACACTTTGAAGGTCGACAGATTACAGAATGCCTTCAGATGTGCATCGGAAACTACTACTGGTCTTCCAGGGAACGATCAAAGCGTAGACTGTTTGAGACATTACTCCCATGGAGGAAAGTGTGCATGGTGACTGTAGTATTCAATCCCGATGCACTTTCTGTGTTTCATGAACACTTTGAAGGTCCACAGATTACAGAATGCCTCCAGATGGCATCGGAAACTACTACTGGTCCTCCAGGAAACGATCAAAGCGTAGACTGTTTGAGAAATTACTCCCATGGAGGAAAGTGCGCATGGTGACTGTTATATTCAATCCCGATGCAGTTTCCGTGTTTCTTCAACACTCTGATAGTCCACACATTACAGAATGCCCCAAGGTGTGCATCGGAAACTACTACTGGTCTTCCAGGGAACGATCAAATTGTAGACTGTTTGAGACATTACTCCCATGGAGGGAAGTGCTCTTGGTGACTGTTGTATTCAATCCCGATGCAATTCCTGTGTTTCATCAACACTCTGTTTGTCCACAGATTACAGAATGACACCAGATGTGCATCGGAAACTACTACTTGTCCTCCAGGGAACGATCAAAGCGTAGACTGTTTGAGACATTACTCCCATGGAGGAAAGTGTGCATGGTGACTGTTGTATTCAATCCCGATGCAATTTCTGTGTTTCATCAACACTTTGAGGGTCCACAGATTTCAGAATGCCTCCAGATGGCATCGGAAACTACTACTGGTCCTCCAGGAAACGATCAAAGCGTAGACCGTTTGAGAAATTACTCCCATGGAGGAAAGTGAGCATGGTGACTGTTGTATTCGATCCCGATGCAATTTCTGTGTTTCATCAACACTCTGATAGTCCACACATTACAGAATGCCCAAGGTGTGCATCGGAAGCTACTACTGGTCTTCCTTGGAACGGTCAAAGCGTAAACTGTTTGAGACATTACTCCCATGGATGAAAGTGCGCATGGTGACTGTTGTAATCAATCCCGATGCAATTTCTGTGTCTCATCAACACTTTGAAGGTCCACAGAATACAGAAAGCCTCCAGATGTGCATCGGAAACAACTACTGGTGTTCCAGGAAACGATCTAAGCGTAGACTGCTTGAGACATTAGTCCCATGGAGGAAAGTGCGCATGGTGACTGTTGTATTCAATCCCGATGCAATTTCTGTGTTTCAACAACACTCTGATAGTCCACAGATTACAGAATGACACCAAATGTGCATCTGAAACTACTACTCGTCTTCGAGGGAACGATCAAAGCGTGGACTGTTTGAGACATTACTCCCATGGAGGAAAGTTCTCATGATGACTGTTGTATTCAATCCCGATGCAATTTCTGTGTTTCATCAACACTTTGAAGGTCGACAGATTACAGAATGCCTTCAGATGTGAATCGGAAACCACTACTGGTCTTCAGGGAACGATCAAAGTGTAGACTGTTTGAGAAATTACTCCCATGGAGGAAAGTGCGCATGGTGATTGTTGTATTCAATCCCGATGCAGTTCCTGTGTTTCATCAACACTCTGATAGTCCACACATTACAGAATGCCCCAAGGTGTGCATCGGAAACTACTACTGGTCTTCCAGGGAACGATCAAAGCATTTACTGCTTGAGACATTACTGCCATGGAGGAAAGTGCACATGGTGACTGTTTTATTCAATCCCGATGCAATTTCTGTGTTTCGTCAACACTTTGAAAGTCCACAGATTACAGAATGCCTCCAGATGGCATCGGAAACTACTACTGGTCCTCCAGGAAACGATCAAAGCGTAGAATGTTTGAGACATTAATCCCATGGAGGGAAGTGCGCATGGTGACTCGTGTATTCAATCCCGATGAAATGTCTGTGTTTCATCAACACTCTGATAGTCCACACAATACAGAATGCCCCCAGATGTGCATCGGAAACTACTACTGGTCTTCCAGGGAACGATCAAATTGTAGACTGTTTGAGACATTTCTCCCATGTAGGGAAGTGCTCTTGGTGACAGTTGTATTCAATCCCGATGCAATTTCTGTGTTTCAACAACACTCTGATAGTCCACAGATTACAGAATGACACCAGATGTGCATCGGAAACTACTACTCGTCTTCGAGGGAACGATCAAAGCGTGGACTGTTTGAGACATTACTAACATGGAGGAAAGTTCTCATGATGACTGTTGTATTCAATCCCGATGCAATTTCTGTGTTTCATCAACACTTTGAAGGTCGACAGATTACAGAATGCCTTCAGATGTGCATCGGAAACTACTACTGGTCTTCCAGGGAACGATCAAAGCGTAGACTGTTTGAGACATTACTCCCATGGAGTAAAGTGTGCATGGTGACTGTAGTATTCAATCTCGTTGCACTTTCTGTGTTTCATCAACACTTTGAAAGTCCACAGATTACAGAATGCCTCCAGATGGCATCGGAAACTACTACTGGTCCTCCAGGAAACGATCAAAGCGTAGACTGTTTGAGAAATTACTCCCATGGAGGAAAGTTCACATGGTGACTGTTGTATTCAATCCCGAAGCAATTTCTGTGTTTCATCAACACCTTGAAAGTCCACAGATTTCAGAATGCCTCCAGATGGCATCGGAAACTACTACTGGTCCTCCAGGAAACGATCAAAGCGTAGACCGTTTGAGAAATTACTCCCATGGAGGAAAGTGCGCATGGTGACTGTTGTATTCAATCCCGGTGCAATTTCTGTGTTTCATCAACACTCTGATAGTCCACACATTACAGAATGCCCAAGGTGTGCATCGGAAGCTACTACTGGTCTTCCTTGGAACGATCAAAGCGTAAACTGTTTGAGACATTACTCCCATGGAGGAAAGTGCGCATGGTGACTGTTGTATTCAATCCCGATGCAATTTCTGTGTCTCATCAACACTTTGACGGTCCACAGAATACAGAAAGCCTCCAGATGTGCATCGGAAACAACTACTGGTGTTCCAGGAAACGATCAAAGCGTATACTGTTTGAGACATTAGTCCCATGGAGGAAAGTGCGCATGGTGACTGTTGTATTCAATCCCGATGCAATTTCTGTGTTTCAACAACACTCTGATAGTCCACAGATTACAGAATGACACCAGATGTGCATCGGAAACTACTACTCGTCTTTGAGGGAACGATCAAAGCGTGGACTGTTTGAGACATTACTCCCATGGAGGAAAGTTCTCATGATGACTGTTGTATTCAATCCCGATGCAATTTCTGTGTTTCATCAACACTTTGAAGGTCGACAGATTACAGAATGCCTTCAGATGTGAATCGGAAACCACTACTGGTCTTCAGGGAACGATCAAAGTGTAGACTGTTTGAGAAATTACTCCCATGGAGGAAAGTGCGCATGGTGATTGTTGTATTCAATCCCGATGCAGTTCCTGTGTTTCATCAACACTCTGATAGTCCACACATTACAGAATGCCCCAAGGTGTGCATCGGAAACTACTACTGGTCTTCCAGGGAACGATCAAAACATTTACTGCTTGAGACATTACTGCCATGGAGGAAAGTGCGCATGGTGACTGTTTTATTCAATCCCGATGCAATTTCTGTGTTTCGTCAACACTTTGAAAGTCCACAGATTACAGAATGCCTCCAGATGGCATCGGAAACTACTACTGGTCCTCCAGGAAACGATCAAAGCGTAGAATGTTTGAGACATTAATCCCATGGAGGGAAGTGCGCATGGTGACTCGTGTATTCAATCCCGATGAAATGTCTGTGTTTCATCAACACTCTGATAGTCCACACAATACAGAATGCCCCCAGATGTGCATCGGAAACTACTACTGTTCTTCCAGGGAACGATCAAATTGTAGACTGTTTGAGACATTTCTCCCATGTAGGTAAGTGCTCTTGGTGACAGTTGTATTCAATCCCGATGCAATTTCTGTGTTTCAACAACACTCTGATAGTCCACAGATTACAGAATGACACCAGATGTGCATCGGAAACTACTACTCGTCTTCGAGGGAACGATCAAAGCGTGGACTATTTGAGACATTACTAACATGGAGGAAAGTTCTCATGATGACTGTTGTATTCAATCCCGATGCAATTTCTGTGTTTCATCAACACTTTGAAGGTCGACAGATTACAGAATGCCTTCAGATGTGCATCGGATACTACTACTGGTCTTCCAGGGAACGATCAAAGCGTAGACTGTTTGAGACATTACTCCCATGGAGTAAAGTGTGCATGGTGACTGTAGTATTCAATCTCGATGCACTTTCTGTGTTTCATCAACACTTTGAAAGTCCACAGATTACAGAATGCCTCCAGATGGCATCGGAAACTACTACTGGTCCTCCAGGAAACGATCAAAGCGTAGACTGTTTGAGAAATTACTCCCGTGGAGGAAAGTTCACATGGTGACTGTTGTATATCAATCCCGAAGCAATTTCTGTGTTTCATCAACACCTTGAAAGTCCACAGATTTCAGAATGCCTCCAGATGGCATCGGAAACTACTACTGGTCCTCCAGGAAACGATCAAAGCGTAGACCGTTTGAGAAATTACTCCCATGGAGGAAAGTGCGCATGGTGACTGTTGTATTCAATCCCGGTGCAATTTCTGTGTTTCATCAACACTCTGATAGTCCACACATTACAGAATGCCAAAGGTGTGCATCGGAAGCTACTACTGGTCTTCCTTGGAACGATCAAAGCGTAAACTGTTTGAGACATTACTCCCATGGAGGAAAGTGCGCATGGAGACTGTTGTATTCAATCCCGATGCAATTTCTGTGTCTCATCAACACTTTGACGGTCCACAGAATACAGAAAGCCTCCAGATGTGCATCGGAAACAACTACTGGTGTTCCAGGAAACGATCAAAGCGTATACTGTTTGAGACATTAGTCCCATGGAGGAAAGTGCGCATGGTGACTGTTGTATTCAATCCCGATGCAATTTCTGTGTTTCAACAACACTCTGATAGTCCACAGATTACAGAATGACACCAGATGTGCATCGGAAACTACTACTCGTCTTTGAGGGAACGATCAAAGCGTGGACTGTTTGAGACATTACTCCCATGGAGGAAAGTTCTCATGATGACTGTTGTATTCAATCCCGATGCAATTTCTGTGTTTCATCAACACTTTGAAGGTCGACAGATTACAGAATGCCTTCAGATGTGCATCGCAAACTACTACTGGTCTTCAGGGAACGATCAAAGTGTAGACTGTTTGAGAAATTACTCCCATGGAGGAAAATTGCGCATGGTGACTGTTGTATTCAATCCCGATGCAATTTTAGTGTTTCATCAACACTCTGATGTTCCACACATTACAGAATGCCCCCAGATGTGCATCGGAAACTACTACTGGTGTTCCAAAGGAACGATCAAAGCGTAAACTCTTTGAGACATTACTCCCATGGAGGAAAGTGCGCATGGTGCCTGTTGTATACAATCCCGATGCAATTTCTGTGTTTCATCAACACTCTGATTGTATACAGATTTCAGAATGCCTCCAGAGGTGCATCGGAAACTACTACTGGTATTCCAGGGAACGATCAAAGCGTAGACTGTTTGAGACATTACTCCCATGGAGGAATGTGCGCATGGTGACTGTTGTATTCAATCCCGATGCAATATCTGTGTTTCATCAACACTCTGATAGTCCACACATTACAGAATGACACCAGATGTGCATCGGAAACTACTACTGGTCTTCCAGGGAACGATCAAAGCGTTTACTGCTTGAGACATTACTCCCATGGAGGAAAGTGCGCATGGTGACTGTTGTATTCATTCCCGATGAAATTTCTGTGTTTCATCAACACTCTGATAGTCCACACATTACAGAATGCCCAAGGTGTGCATCGGAAGCTACTACTGGTCTTCCTTGGAACGGTCAAAGCGTAAACTGTTTGAGACATTACTCCCATGGATGAAAGTGCGCATGGTGACTGTTGTAATCAATCCCGATGCAATTTCTGTGTCTCATCAACACTTTGAAGGTCCACAGAATACAAAAAGCCTCCAGATGTGCATCGGAAACAACTACTGGTGTTCCAGGAAACGATCAAAGCGTAGACTGTTTGAGACATTACTCCCATGGAGGAAAGTGCGCATGGTGACTGTTGTATTCAATCCCGATGCAATTTCTGTGTTTCAACAACACTCTGATAGTCCACAGATTACAGAATGACACCAAATGTGCATCTGAAACTACTACTCGTCTTCGAGGGAACGATCAAAGCGTGGACTGTTTGAGACATTACTCCCATGGAGGAAAGTTCTCATGATGACTGTTGTATTCAATCCCGATGCAATTTCTGTGTTTCATCAACACTTTGAAGGTCGACAGATTACAGAATGCCTTCAGATGTGAATCGGAAACCACTACTGGTCTTCAGGGAACGATCAAAGTGTAGACTGTTTGAGAAATTACTCCCATGGAGGAAAGTGCGCATGGTGATTGTTGTATTCAATCCCGATGCAGTTCCTGTGTTTCATCAACACTCTGATAGTCCACACATTACAGAATGCCCCAAGGTGTGCATCGGAAACTACTACTGGTCTTCCAGGGAACGATCAAAGCATTTACTGCTTGAGACATTACTGCCATGGAGGAAAGTGCGCATGGTGACTGTTTTATTCAATCCCGATGCAATTTCTGTGTTTCGTCAACACTTTGAAAGTCCACAGATTACAGAATGCCTCCAGATGGCATCGGAATCTACTACTGGTCCTCCAGGAAACGATCAAAGCGTAGAATGTTTGAGACATTAATCCCATGGAGGGAAATGCGCATGGTGACTCGTGTATTCAATCCCGATGAAATGTCTGTGTTTCATCAACACTCTGATAGTCCACACATTACAGAATGCCCCCAGATGTGCATCGGAAACTACTACTGGTGTTCCAAAGGAACGATCAAAGCGTAAACTCTTTGAGACATTACTCCCATGGAGGAAAGTGCGCATGGTGCCTGTTGTATACAATCCCGATGCAATTTCTGTGTTTCATCAACACTCTGATTGTATACAGATTTCAGAATGCCTCCAGAGGTGCATCGGAAACTACTACTGGTATTCCAGGGAACGATCAAAGCGTAGACTGTTTGAGACATTACTCCCATGGAGGAATGTGCGCATGGTGACTGTTGTATTCAATCCCGATGCAATATCTGTGTTTCATCAACACTCTGATAGTCCACACATTACAGAATGACACCAGATGTGCATCGGAAACTACTACTGGTCTTCCAGGGAACGATCAAAGCGTTTACTGCTTGAGACATTACTCCCATGGAGGAAAGTGCGCATGGTGACTGTTGTATTCATTCCCGATGAAATTTCTGTGTTTCATCAACACTCTGATAGTCCACACATTACAGAATGCCCAAGGTGTGCATCGGAAGCTACTACTGGTCTTCCTTGGAACGGTCAAAGCGTAAACTGTTTGAGACATTACTCCCATGGATGAAAGTGCGCATGGTGACTGTTGTAATCAATCCCGATGCAATTTCTGTGTCTCACCAACACTTTGAAGGTCCACAGAATACAAAAAGCCTCCAGATGTGCATCGGAAACAACTACTGGTGTTCCAGGAAACGATCAAAGCGTAGACTGTTTGAGACATTACTCCCATGGAGGAAAGTGCGCATGGTGACTGTTGTATTCAATCCCGATGCAATTTCTGTGTTTCAACAACACTCTGATAGTCCACAGATTACAGAATGACACCAAATGTGCATCTGAAACTACTACTCGTCTTCGAGTGAACGATCAAAGCGTGGACTGTTTGAGACATTACTCCCATGGAGGAAAGTTCTCATGATGACTGTTGTATTCAATCCCGATGCAATTTCTGTGTTTCATCAACACTTTGAAGGTCGACAGATTACAGAATGCCTTCAGATGTGAATCGGAAACCACTACTGGTCTTCAGGGAACGATCAAAGTGTAGACTGTTTGAGAAATTACTCCCATGGAGGAAAGTGCGCATGGTGATTGTTGTATTCAATCCCGATGCAGTTCCTGTGTTTCATCAACACTCTGATAGTCCACACATTACAGAATGCCCCAAGGTGTGCATCGGAAACTACTACTGGTCTTCCAGGGAACGATCAAAGCATTTACTGCTTGAGACATTACTGCCATGGAGGAAAGTGCGCATGGTGACTGTTTTATTCAATCCCGATGCAATTTCTGTGTTTCGTCAACACTTTGAAAGTCCACAGATTACAGAATGCCTCCAGATGGCATCGGAAACTACTACTGGTCCTCCAGGAAACGATCAAAGCGTAGAATGTTTGAGACATTAATCCCATGGAGGGAAGTGCGCATGGTGACTCGTGTATTCAATCCCGATGAAATGTCTGTGTTTCATCAACACTCTGATAGTCCACACAATACAGAATGCCCCCAGATGTGCATCGGAAACTACTACTGGTCTTCCAGGGAACGATCAAATTGTAGACTGTTTGAGACATTTCTCCCATGTAGGGAAGTGCTCTTGGTGACAGTTGTATTCAATCCCGATGCAATTTCTGTGTTTCAACAACACTCTGATAGTCCACAGATTACAGAATGACACCAGATGTGCATCGGAAACTACTACTCGTCTTCGAGGGAACGATCAAAGCGTGGACTGTTTGAGACATTACTAACATGGAGGAAAGTTCTCATGATGACTGTTGTATTCAATCCCGATGCAATTTCTGTGTTTCATCAACACTTTGAAGGTCGACAGATTACAGAATGCCTTCAGATGTGCATCGGAAACTACTACTGGTCTTCCAGGGATCGATCAAAGCGTAGACTGTTTGAGACATTACTCCCATGGAGTAAAGTGTGCATGGTGACTGTAGTATTCAATCTCGATGCACTTTCTGTGTTTCATCAACACTTTGAAAGTCCACAGATTACAGAATGCCTCCAGATGGCATCGGAAACTACTACTGGTCCTCCAAGAAACGATCAAAGCGTAGACTGTTTGAGAAATTACTCAAATGGAGGAAAGTTCACATGGTGACTGTTGTATTCAATCCCGAAGCAATTTCTGTGTTTCATCAACACCTTGAAAGTCCACAGATTTCAGAATGCCTCCAGATGGCATCGGAAACTACTACTGGTCCTCCAGGAAACGATCAAAGCGTAGACCGTTTGAGAAATTACTCCCATGGAGGAAAGTGCGCATGGTGACTGTTGTATTCAATCCCGGTGCAATTTCTGTGTTTCATCAACACTCTGATAGTCCACACATTACAGAATGCCCAAGGTGTGCATCGGAAGCTACTACTGGTCTTCCTTGGAACGATCAAAGCGTAAACTGTTTGAGACATTACTCCCATGGAGGAAAGTGCGCATGGTGACTGTTGTATTCAATCCCGATGCAATTTCTGTGTCTCATCAACACTTTGACGGTCCACAGAATACAGAAAGCCTCCAGATGTGCATCGGAAACAACTACTGGTGTTCCAGGAAACGATCAAAGCGTATACTGTTTGAGACATTAGTCCCATGGAGGAAAGTGCGCATGGTGACTGTTGTATTCAATCCCGATGCAATTTCTGTGTTTCAACAACACTCTGATAGTCCACAGATTACAGAATGACACCAGATGTGCATCGGAAACTACTACTCGTCTTTGAGGGAACGATCAAAGCGTGGACTGTTTGAGACATTACTCCCATGGAGGAAAGTTCTCATGATGACTGTTGTATTCAATCCCGATGCAATTTCTGTGTTTCATCAACACTTTGAAGGTCGACAGATTACAGAATGCCTTCAGATGTGCATCGCAAACTACTACTGGTCTTCAGGGAACGATCAAAGTGTAGACTGTTTGAGAAATTACTCCTATGGAGGAAAATTGCGCATGGTGACTGTTGTATTCAATCCCGATGCAATTTTAGTGTTTCATCAACACTCTGATATTCCACACATTACAGAATGCCCCCAGATGTGCATCGGAAACTAATACTGGTGTTCCAAAGGAACGATCAATGCGTAAACTCATTGAGACATTACTCCCATGGAGGAAAGTGCGCATGGTGCCTGTTGTATACAATCCCGATGCAATTTCTGTGTTTCATCAACACTCTGATTGTATACAGATTTCAGAATGCCTCCAGAGGTGCATCGGAAACTACTACTGGTATTCCAGGGAACGATCAAAGCGTAGACTGTTTGAGACATTACTCCCATGGAGGAATGTGCGCATGGTGGCTGTTGTATTCAATCCCGATGCAATATCTGTGTTTCATCAACACTCTGATAGTCCACACATTACAGAATGACACCAGATGTGCATCGGAAACTACTACTGGTCTTCCAGGGAACGATCAAAGCGTTTACTGCTTGAGACATTACTCCCATGGAGGGAAGTGCGCATGGTGACTGTTGTATTCATTCCCGATGAAATTTCTGTGTTTCATCAACACTCTGATAGTCTACACATTACAGAAGGCACACAGATGTGCATCGGAAACTACTACTGGTCTGCCAGGGAACGATCAAAGCGTAGATTGTTTGAGACATTACTCCTGTGGAGGAAAGTGCGCATGGTGACTGTTGTATTCAATCCCGATGCAATTTCTGTGTTTCATCAACACTTTGAAGGTCCACAGTTTACAGAATGCCTCCAGATGGCATCGGAAACTACTACTGGTCCTCCAGGAAACGATAAAAGCGTAGACTGTTTGAAAAATTACTCCCATGGAGGAAAGTGCGCATGGTGATTGTTGTATTCAATCCCGATGCAATTTTTGTGTTTTATCAACACTCTGATAGTCCACACATTACAGAATGACACCAGATGTGCATCGGAAACTACTACTGGTCTTCCAGGGAAGGATCAAAGCGTTTACTGCTTTCGACATTACTGCCATGGAGGAAAGTGCGCATGGTGACTGTTGTATTTAATCCCGATGCAATTTCTGTGTTTCATCAACACTTTGAAGGTCCACAGATTACAGAATGCCTCCAGATGGCATCGGAAACTACTACTGGTCCTCCAGGAAACGATTAAAGCTTAGATTGTTTGAGACATTAATCCCATGGAGGGAAGTGCGCATGGTGACTGGTGGATTCAATCCCGATGCAATTTCTGTGTTTCATCAACACTCTGATAGTCCGCACATTACAGAATGCCCCCAGATGTGCATCGGAAACTACTACTTGTCCTTCAGGGAACGATCAAAGCGTAGATTGTTTGAGACATTACTCCCATGGAGGACAGTGCGCATGGTGACTGTTGTATTCAATCCCGATGCAATTTCTGTGTTTCATCAACACTCTGATAGTCCACACATTACAGAATGCCTAAAGATGTGCATCGGAAACTACTACTGGTCTTCCAGGGAACGATCAGAGCATAGATTGTTTGAGACATTACTCCCATGGAGGACAGTGCACATGGTGACTGTTGTATTCAATTCCGATGCAATTTCTGTGTCTCATCAACACTTTGAAGGTCCACAGAATACAGAAAGCCCCCAGATGTGCTTCGGAAACTACTACTGGTCTTCCAGGGAACGATCAAACGTAGACTGTTTGACACATTACTCCCATGGAGGAAAGTGCGCATGGTGACTGTTGTATTCAATCCCGATGCAATTTCTGTGTTTCAACAACACTCTGATAGTCCACAGATTACAGAATGACACCAGATGTGCATCGGAAACTACTACTCGTCTTCGAGGGAACGATCAAAGCGTGGACTGTTTGAGACATTACTCCCATGGAGGAAAGTTCTCATGATGACTGTTGTATTCAATCCCGATGCACTTTCTGTGATTCATCAACACTTTGAAGGTCCACAGATTACAGAATGCCTCCAGATGGCATCGGAAACTACTACTGGTCCTCCAGGAAACGATCAAAGCGTAGACTGTTTGAGAAATTACTCCCATGGAGGAAAGTGCGCATGGTGACTGTTGTATTCAATCCCGATGCAGTTTCTGTGTTTCATCAACACTCTGATAGTCCACACATTACAGAATGCCCCAAGGTGTGCATCGGAAACTACTACTGGTCTTCCAGGGAACGATCAAAGCGTAAACTGTTTGAGACATTACTCCCATGGAGGAAAGTGCGCATGGTGATTGTTGCATTCAATCCCGATGCAATTTCTGTGTTTCATCAACACTCTGAAAGTCCACACGTTAGAGAATGCCATCAGATGTGCATCGGATACTATTACTGGTCTTCCAGGGAACGATCAAAGCGTAAACTGTTTGAGACATTACTCCCATGGTTAAAGTGCGCATGGTGACTGTTGTTTTCAATCCCGATGAAATGTCTGTGTTTCATCAACACTCTGATAGTCCACACAATACAGAATGCCCCCCGATGTGCATGGGAAACTACTACTGGTCTTCCAGGGAACGATCAAATTGTAGGCTGTTTGAGACATTACTCCCATGGAGGGAAGTGCTCTTGGTGACTGTTGTATTCAATCCCGATGCTATTTCTGTGTTTCATCAACACTCTGATTGTCCACAGATTACAGATTGACACCAGATGTGCATCGGAAAATACTACTTGTCCTCCAGGGATCGATCAAAGCGTAGACTGTTTGAGACATTACTCCCATAGAGGAAAGTGTGCATGGTGACTGTTGTATTCAATCCCGATGCAGTTTCTGTGTTTCATCAACACCTTGAAGGTCCACAGATTTCAGAATGCCTCCAGATGGCATCGGAAACTACTACTGGTCCTCCAGGAAACGATCAAAGCGTAGAACGTTTGAGAAATTACTCCCATGGAGGAAAGTGCGCATGGTGACTGTTGTATTCAATCCCGATGCAATTTCTGTGTCTCATCAACACTTTGAAGGTCCACAGAATACAGAAAGCCTCCAGATGTGCATCGGAAACAACTACTGGTGTTCCAGGAAACGATCAAAGCGTAGACTGTTTGAGACATTACTCCCATGGAGGAAAGTGCGCATGGTGACTGTTGTATTCAATCCCGATGCAATTTCTGTGTTTCAACAACACTCTGATAGTCCACAGATTACAGAATGACACCAGATGTGCATCGGAAGCTACTACTCGTCTTCGAGGGAACGATCAAAGCGTGGACTGTTTGAGACATTACTCCCATGGAGGAAAGTTCTCATGATGACTGTTGTATTCAATCCCGATGCAATTTCTGTGTTTCATCAACACTTTGAAGGTCGACAGATTACAGAATGCCTTCAGATGTGAATCGGAAACCACTACTGGTCTTCAGGGAACGATCAAAGTGTAGACTGTTTGAGAAATTACTCCCATGGAGGAAAGTGCGCATGGTGATTGTTGTATTCAATCTTGATGCAGTTCCTGTGTTTCATCAACACTCTGATAGTCCACACATTACAGAATGCCCCAAGGTGTGCATCGGAAACTACTACTGGTCTTCCAGGGAACGATCAAATTGTAGACTGTTTGAGACATTTCTCCCATGTAGGGAAGTGCTCTTGGTGACTGTTGTATTCAATCCCGATGCAATTTCTGTGTTTCATCAACACTCTGATTGTCCACAGATTACAGAAAGACACCAGATGTGCATCGGAAACTACTACTTGTCCTCCAGGGAACGATCAAAGCGTAGACTGTTTGAGACATTACTCCTATGGAGGAAAGTGTGCATGGTGACTGTTGCATTCAATCCCGATGCAATTTATGTGTTTCATCAACACCTTGAAAGTCCACAGATTTCAGAATGCCTCCAGATGGCATCGGAAACTACTACTGGTCCTCCTGGAAACTTTCAACGCGTAGACCGTTTGAGAAATTACTCCCATGGAGGAAAGTGCGCAAGGTGGCTGTTGTATTCAATCACGGTGCAATTTCTGTGTTTCATCAACACTCTGATAGTCCACACATTACAGAATGATCAAGGTGTGCATCGGAAGCTACTACTGGTCTTCCTTGGAACGATCAAAGCGTAAACTGTTTGAGACATTACTCCCATGGAGGAAAGTGCGCATGGTGACTGTTGTATTCAATCCCGATGCAATTTCTGTGTCTCATCAACACTTTGACGGTCCACAGAATACAGAAAGCCTCCAGATGTGCATCGGAAACAACTACTGGTGTTCCAGGAAACGATCAAAGCGTAGACTGTTTTAGACATTAGTCCCATGGAGGAAAGTGCGCATGGTGACTGTTGTATTCAATCCCGATGCAATTTCTGTGTTTCAACAACACTCTGATAGTCCACAGATTACAGAATGACACCAGATGTGCATCGGAAACCACTACTCGTCTTCGAGGGAACGATCAAAGCGTGGACTGTTTGAGACATTACTCCCATGGAGGAAAGTTCTCATGATGACTGTTGTATTCAATCCCGATGCAATTTCTGTGTTTCATCAACACTTTGAAGGTCGACAGATTACAGAATGCCTTCAGATGTGCATCGCAAACTACTACTGGTCTTCAGGGAACGATCAAAGTGTAGACTGTTTGAGACATTACTCCCATGGAGGAAAATTGCGCATGGTGACTGTTGTATTCAATCCCGATGCAATTTTAGTGTTTCATCAACACTCTGATATTCCACACATTACAGAATGCCCCCAGATGTGCATCGGAAACTACTACTGGTGTTCCAAAGGAACGATCAAAGCGTAAACTCTTTGAGACATTACTCCCATGGAGGAAAGTGCGCATGGTGCCTGTTGTATACAATCCCGATGCAATTTCTGTGTTTCATCAACACTCTGATTGTATACAGATTTCAGAATGCCTCCAGAGGTGCATCAGAAACTACTACTGGTATTCCAGGGAACGATCAAAGCGTAGACTGTTTGAGACTTTACTCCCATGGAGGAATGTGCGCATGGTGACTGTTGTATTCAATCCCGATGCAATATCTGTGTTTCATCAACACTCTGATAGTCCACACATTACAGAATGACACCAGATGTGCATCGGAAACTACTACTGGTCTTCCAGGGAACGATCAAAGCGTTTACTGCTTGAGACATTACTCCCATGGAGGAAAGTGCGCATGGTGACTGTTGTATTCATTCCCGATGAAATTTCTGTGTTTCATCAACACTCTGATAGTCCACACATTACAGAATGACACCAGATGTGCATCGGAAACTACTACTGGTCTTCCAGGGAAGGATCAAAGCGTTTACTGCTTGCGACATTACTGCGATGGAGGAAAGTGCGCATGGTGACTGTTGTATTTAATCCCGATGCAATTTCTGTGTTTCATCAACACTTTGAAGGTCCACAGATTACAGAATGCCTCCAGATGGCATCGGAAACTACTACTGGTCCTCCAGGAAACGATTAAAGCTTAGATTGTTTGAGACATTAATCCCATGGAGGGAAGTGCGCATGGTGACTGGTGTATTCAATCCCGATGCAATTTCTGTGTTTCATCAACACTCTGATAGTCCACACATTACAGAATTCCCCCAGATGTGCATCGGAAACTACTACTTGTCCTTCAGGGAACTATCAAAGCGTAGATTGTTTGAGACATTACTCCCATGGAGGACAGTGCGCGTGGTGACTGTTGTATTCAATCCCGATGCAATTTCTGTGTTTCATCAACACTCTGATAGTCCACACATTACAGAATGCCTAAAAATGTGCATCGGAAACTACTACTGGTCTTCCAGGGAACGATCAAAGCATAGATTGTTTGAGACATTACTCCCATGGAGGACAGTGCACATGGTGACTGTTGTATTCAATTCCGATGCAATTTCTGTGTCTCATCAACACTTTGAAGGTCCACAGAATACAGAGAGCCTCCAGATGTGCTTCGGAAACTACTACTGGTCTTCCAGGGAACGATCAAACGTAGACTGTTTGAGACATTACTCCCATGGAGGAAAGTGCGCATGGTGATGTTGTATTCAATCCCGATGCAATTTCTGTTTTTCAACAACACTCTGATAGTCCACAGATTACAGAATTACACCAGATGTGCATCGGAAACTACTACTCGTCTTCGAGGGAACGATCAAAGCGTGGACTGTTTGAGACATTACTCCCATGGAGGAAAGTTCTCATGATGACTGTTGTATTCAATCCCGATGCACTTTCTGTGTTTCATCAACACTTTGAAGGTCCACAGATTACAGAATGCCTCCAGATGGCATCGGAAACTACTACTGGTCCTCCAGGAAACGATCAAAGCGTAGACTGTTTGAGACATTACTCCCATGGAGGAAAGTGCGCATGGTGACTGTTGTATTCAATCCCGATGCAGTTTCTGTGTTTCATCAACACTCTGATAGTCCACACATTACAGAATGCCCCAAGGTGTGCATCGGAAACTACTACTGGTCTTCCAGGGAACGATCAAATCGTAAACTGTTTGAGACATTACTCCCATGGAGGAAAGTGCGCATGGTGACTGTTGCATTCAATCCCGATGCAGTTTCTGTGTTTCATCAACACCTTGAAGGTCCACAGATTTCAGAATGCCTCCAGATGGCATCGGAAACTACTACTGGTCCTCCAGGAAACGATCAAAGCGTAGAACGTTTGAGAAATTACTCCCATGGAGGAAAGTGCGCATGGTGACTGTTGTACTCAATCCCGATGCAATTTCTGTGTCTCATCAACACTTTGAAGGTCCACAGAATACAGAAAGCCTCCAGATGTGCATCGGAAACAACTACTGGTGTTCCAGGAAACGATCAAAGCGTAGACTGTTTGAGACATTACTCCCATGGAGGAAAGTGCGCATGGTGACTGTTGTATTCAATCCCGATGCAATTTCTGTGTTTCAACAACACTCTGATAGTCCACAGATTACAGAATGACACCAGATGTGCATCGGAAGCTACTACTCGTCTTCGAGGGAACGATCAAAGCGTGGACTGTTTGAGACATTACTCCCATGGAGGAAAGTTCTCATGATGACTGTTGTATTCAATCCCGATGCAATTTCTGTGTTTCATCAACACTTTGAAGGTCGACAGATTACAGAATGCCTTCAGATGTGAATCGGAAACCACTACTGGTCTTCAGGGAACGATCAAAGTGTAGACTGTTTGAGAAATTACTCCCATGGAGGAAAGTGCGCATGGTGATTGTTGTATTCAATCTTGATGCAGTTCCTGTGTTTCATCAACACTCTGATAGTCCACACATTACAGAATGCCCCAAGGTGTGCATCGGAAACTACTACTGGTCTTCCAGGGAACGATCAAATTGTAGACTGTTTGAGACATTTCTCCCATGTAGGGAAGTGCTCTTGGTGACTGTTGTATTCAATCCCGATGCAATTTCTGTGTTTCATCAACACTCTGATTGTCCACAGATTACAGAAAGACACCAGATGTGCATCGGAAACTACTACTTGTCCTCCAGGGAACGATCAAAGCGTAGACTGTTTGAGACATTACTCCTATGGAGGAAAGTGTGCATGGTGACTGTTGCATTCAATCCCGATGCAATTTATGTGTTTCATCAACACCTTGAATGTCTACAGATTTCAGAATGCCTCCAGATGGCATCGGAAACTACTACTGGTCCTCCTGGAAACTTTCAACGCGTAGACCGTTTGAGAAATTACTCCCATGGAGGAAAGTGCGCAAGGTGGCTGTTGTATTCAATCCCGGTGCAATTTCTGTGTTTCATCAACACTCTGATAGTCCACACATTACAGAATGATCAAGGTGTGCATCGGAAGCTACTACTGGTCTTCCTTGGAACGATCAAAGCGTAAACTGTTTGAGACATTACTCCCATGGAGGAAAGTGCACATGGTGACTGTTGTATTCAATCCCGATGCAATTTCTGTGTCTCATCAACACTTTGACGGTCCACAGAATACAGAAAGCCTCCAGATGTGCATCGGAAACAACTACTGGTGTTCCAGGAAACGATCAAAGCGTAGACTGTTTTAGACATTAGTCCCATGGAGGAAAGTGCGCATGGTGACTGTTGTATTCAATCCCGATGCAATTTCTGTGTTTCAACAACACTCTGATAGTCCACAGATTACAGAATGACACCAGATGTGCATCGGAAACCACTACTCGTCTTCGAGGGAACGATCAAAGCGTGGACTGTTTGAGACATTACTCCCATGGAGGAAAGTTCTCATGATGACTGTTGTATTCAATTCCGATGCAATTTCTGTGTTTCATCAACACTTTGAAGGTCGACAGATTACAGAATGCCTTCAGATGTGCATCGCAAACTACTACTGGTCTTCAGGGAACGATCAAAGTGTAGACTGTTTGAGACATTACTCCCATGGAGGAAAATTGCGCATGGTGACTGTTGTATTCAATCCCGATGCAATTTTAGTGTTTCATCAACACTCTGATATTCCACACATTACAGAATGCCCCCAGATGTGCATCGGAAACTACTACTGGTGTTCCAAAGGAACGATCAAAGCGTAAACTCTTTGAGACATTACTCCCATGGAGGAAAGTGCGCATGGTGCCTGTTGTATACAATCCCGATGCAATTTCTGTGTTTCATCAACACTCTGATTGTATACAGATTTCAGAATGCCTCCAGAGGTGCATCAGAAACTACTACTGGTATTCCAGGGAACGATCAAAGCGTAGACTGTTTGAGACTTTACTCCCATGGAGGAATGTGCGCATGGTGACTGTTGTATTCAATCCCGATGCAATATCTGTGTTTCATCAACACTCTGATAGTCCACACATTACAGAATGACACCAGATGTGCATCGGAAACTACTACTGGTCTTCCAGGGAACGATCAAAGCGTTTACTGCTTGAGACATTACTGCCATGGAGGAAAGTGCGCATGGTGACTGTTGTATTCAATCCCGATGAAATTTCTGTGTTTCATCAACACTCTGATAGTCTACACATTACAGAAGGCACACAGATGTGCATCGGAAACTAATACTGGTCTGCCAGGGAACGATCAAAGCGTAGATTGTTTGAGACATTACTCCTGTGGAGGAAAGTGCGCATGGTGGCTGTTGTATTCAATCCCGATGCAATTTCTGTGTTTCATCAACACTTTGAAGGTCCACAGTTTACAGAATGCCTCCAGATGGCATCGGAAACTACTACTGGTCCTCCAGGAAACGATTAAAGCTTAGATTGTTTGAGACATTAATCCCATGGAGGGAAGTGCGCATGGTGACTGGTGTATTCAATCCCGATGCAATTTCTGTGTTTAATCAACACTCTGATAGTCCACACATTACAGAATTCCCCCAGATGTGCATCGGAAACTACTACTTGTCCTTCAGGGAACTATCAAAGCGTAGATTGTTTGAGACATTACTCCCATGGAGGACAGTGCGCGTGGTGACTGTTGTATTCAATCCCGATGCAATTTCTGTGTTTCATCAACACTCTGATAGTCTACACATTACAGAATGCCTAAAGATGTGCATCGGAAACTACTACTGGTCTTCCAGGGAACGATCAAAGCATAGATTGTTTGAGACATTACTCCCATGGAGGACAGTGCACATGGTGACTGTTGTATTCAATTCCGATGCAATTTCTGTGTCTCATCAACACTTTGAAGGTCCACAGAATACAGAAAGCCTCCAGATGTGCTTCGGAAACTACTACTGGTCTTCCAGGGAACGATCAAACGTAGACTGTTTGAGACATTACTCCCATGGAGGAAAGTGCGCATGGTGACTGTTGTATTCAATCCCGATGCAATTTCTGTTTTTCAACAACACTCAGATAGTCCACAGATTACAGAATTACACCAGATGTGCATCGGAAACTACTACTCGTCTTCGAGGGAACGATCAAAGCGTGGACTGTTTGAGACATTACTCCCATGGAGGAAAGTTCTCATGATGACTGTTGTATTCAATCCCGATGCACTTTCTGTGTTTCATCAACACTTTGAAGGTCCACAGATTACAGAATGCCTCCAGATGGCATCGGAAACTACTACTGGTCCTCCAGGAAACGATCAAAGCGTAGACTGTTTGAGACATTACTCCCATGGAGGAAAGTGCGCATGGTGACTGTTGTATTCAATCCCGATGCAGTTTCTGTGTTTCATCAACACTCTGATAGTCCACACATTACAGAATGCCCCAAGGTGTGCATCGGAAACTACTACTGGTCTTCCAGGGAACGATCAAATCGTAAACTGTTTGAGACATTACTCCCATGGAGGAAAGTGCGCATGGTGACTGTTGCATTCAATCCCGATGCAATTTCTGTGTTTCATCAACACTCTGATAGTCCACACGTTAGAGAATGCCATCAGAGGTGCATCGGATACTATTACTGGTCTTCCAGGGAACGATCAAAGCGTAAACTGTTTGAGACATTACTCCCATGGTTAAAGTGCGCATGGTGACTGTTGTTTTCAATCCCGATGAAATGTCTGTGTTTCATCAACACTCTGATAGTCCACACAATACAGAATGCCCCCAGATGTTCATGGGAAACTACTACTGGTCTTCCAGGGAACGATCAAATTGTAGGCTGTTTGAGACATTACTCCCATGGAGGGAAGTGCTCTTGGTGACTGTTGTATTCAATCCCGATGCAATTTCTGTGTTTCATCAACACTCTGATTGTCCACAGATTACAGATTGACACCAGATGTGCATCGGAAAATACTACTTGTCCTCCAGGGAACGATCAAAGCGTAGACTGTTTGAGACATTACTCCCATGGAGGAAAGTGTGCATGATGACTGTTGTATTCAATCCCGATGCAATTTCTGTGTTTCATCAACACCTTGAAGGTCCACAGATTTCAGAATGCCTCCAGATGGCATCAGAAACTACTACTGGTCCTCCAGGAAACGATCAAAGCGTAGACCGTTTGAGAAATTACTCCCATGGAGGAAAGTGCGCATGGTGACTGTTGTATTCAATCCCGATGCAATTTCTGTGTTTCATCAACACTCTGATAGTCCACACATTACAGATTGCCCAAGGTGTGCATCGGAAGCTACTACTGGTCTTCCATGGAACGATCAAAGCGTAAACTGTTTGAGACATTACTGCCATGGAGGAAAGTGATCATGGTGACTGTTGTATTCAATCCCGATGCAATTTCTGTGTCTCATCAACACTTTGAAGGTCCACAGAATACAGAAAGCCTCCAGATGTGCATCGGAAACAACTACTGGTTTTCCAGGAAACGATCAAAGCGTAGACTCTTTGTGACATTACTCCCATGGAGGAAAGTGCGCATGGTGACTGTTGTATTCAATCCCGACGCAATTTCTGTGTTTCATCAACACTTTGAAGGTCGACAGATTACAGAATGCCTTCAGATGTGCATCGCAAACTACTACTGGTCTTCAGGGAACGATCAAAGGGTAGACTGTTTGAGACATTACTCCCATTGAGGAAAATTGCGCATGGTGACTGTTGTATTCAATCCCGATGCAATTTTAGTGTTTCTTCAACACTCAGATATTCCACACATTACAGAATGCCCCCAGATGTGCATCGGAAACTACTACTGGTGTTCCAAAGAACGATCAAAGCGTAAACTCTTTGAGACATTACTCCCATGGAGGAAAGTGCGCATGGTGCCTGTTGTATACAATCCCGATGCAATTTCTGTGTTTCATCAACACTCTGATTGTATACAGATTTCAGAATGAATCCAGAGGTGCATCGGAAACTACTACTGGTATTCCAGGGAACGATCAAAGCGTAGACTGTTTGAGACATTACTCCCATGGAGGAATGTGCGCATGGTGACTGTTGTATTCAATCCCGATGCAATTTCTGTGTTTCATTAACACTCTGATAGTCCACACATTACAGAATGACACCAGATGTGCATCAGAAACTACTACAGGTCTTCCAGGGAACGATCAAAGCGTTTACTGCTTGAGACATTACTGCCATGGAGGAAAGTGCGCATGGTGACTGTTGTATTCAATCCCGATGAAATTTCTGTGTTTCATCAACACTCTGATAGTCTACACATTACAGAAGGCACCCAGATGTGCATCGGAAACTACTACTGGTCTGCCAGGGAACGATCAAAGCGTAGATTGTTTGAGACATTACTCCTGTGGAGGAAAGTGCGCATGGTGACTGTTGTATTCAATCCCGATGCAATTTCTGTGTTTCATCAACACTTTGAAGGTCCACAGATTACAGAATGCCTCCAGATGGCATCGGAAACTACTACTGGTCCTCCAGGAAACGATCAAAGCGTAGATTGTTTGAGACATTAATCCCATGGAGGGAAGTGCGCATGGTGACTGGTGTATTCAATCCCGATGCAATATCTGTGTTTCATCAACACTCTGATAGTCCACACATTACAGAATGCCCCCAGATGTGCATCGGAAACTACTACTTGTCCCTCAGGGAACGATCAAAGCGTAGATTGTTTGAAACATTACTCCCATGGAGGACAGTGCGCATGGTGACTGTTGTATTCAATCCCGATGCAATTTCTGTGTTCCTTCAACACTCTGATAGTCCACACATTACAGAATGCCTAAAGATGTGCATCGGAAACTACTACTGGTCTTCCAGGGAACGATCAAAGCATAGATTGTTTGAGACATTACTCCCATGGAGGACAGTGCACATGGTGACTGTTGTATTCAATCCCGATGCAATTTCTGTGTCTCATCAACACTTTGAAGGTTCACAGAATACAGAAAGCCTCCAGATGTGCTTCGGAAACTACTACTGGTCTTCCAAGGAACGGTAAAACGTAGACTGTTTGAGACATTACTCCCATGGAGGGAAGTGCGCATGGTGACTGTTGTATTCAATCCCGATGCAATTTCTGTGTTTCAACAACACTCTGATAGTCCACAGATTACAGAATGACACCAGATGTGCATCGGAAACTACTACTCGTCTTCGAGGGAACGATCAAAGCGTGGACTGTTTGAGACATTACTCCCATGGATGAAAGTTCTCATGATGACTGTTGTATGCAATACCGATGCAATTCTGTGTTTCATCAACACTTTGAAGGTCTACAGATTACAGAATGCCTTCAGATGTGCATCGGAAACTACTACTGGTCTTCCAGTGAACCATCAAAGCGTAGACTGTTTGAGACATTACTCCCATGGAGGAAAGTGTGCATGGTGACTGTAGTACTCAATCTCGATGCACTTTCTGTGTTTCATCAACACTTTGAAGGTCCACAGATTACAGAATGCCTCCAGATGGCATCGGAAACTACTACTGGTCTTCCAGGGAACGATCAAAGCGTAGACTGTTCGAGAAATTACTCCCATGGAGGAAAGTGTGCATGGTGACTGTTGTATTCAATCCCGATGCAGTTTCTGTGTTTCATCAACACTCTGATAGTCCACACATTACAGAATGCCCCAAGGTGTGCATCGGAAACTACTACTGGTCTTCCAGGGAACGATCAAAGCGTAAACTGTTTGAGACATTACTCCCATGGAGGAAAGTGCGCATGGTGACTGTTGCATTCAATCCCAATGCAATTTCTGTGTTTCATCAACACTCTGATAGTCCACACATTACAGAATGCCCAAGGTGTGCATCGGAAGCTGCTACTGGTCTTCCTTGGAACGATCAAAGCGTAAACTGTTTGAGACATTACTCCCATGGAGGAAAGTGCACATGGTGACTGTTGTATTCAATCCCGATGCAATTTCTGTGTCTCATCAACACTTTGAAGGTCCACAGAATACAGAAATCCTCCAGATGTGCATCGGAAACAACTACTGGTGTTCCAGGAAACGATCAAAGCGTAGACTCTTAGTGACATTACTCCCATGGAGGAAAGTGCGCATGGTGACTGTTGTATTCAATCCCGATGCAATTTCTGTGTTTCATCAACACTTTGAAGGTCGACAGATTACAGAATGCCTTCAGATGTGCATCGGAAACTACTACTGGTGTTCCAAAGGAACGATCAAAGCGTAAACTCTTTGAGACATTACTCCCATGGAGGAAAGTGCGCATGGTGCCTGTTGTATACAATCCCGATGCAATTTCTGTGTTTCATCAACACTCTGATTGTATACAGATTTCAGAATGCCTCCAGAGGTGCATCGGAAACTACTACTGGTATTCCAGGGAACGATCAAAGCGTAGACTGTTTGAGACATTACTCCCATGGAGGAATGTGCGCATGGTGACTGTTGTATTAAATTCCGATGCAATTTCTGTGTTTCATCAACACTCTGATAGTCCACACATTACAGAATGACACCAGATGTGATTCGGAAACTACTACTGGTCTTCCAGGGAACGATCAAAGCGTTTACTGCTTGAGACATTACTGCCATGGAGGAAAGTGCGCATGGTGACTGTTGTATTCAATCCCGATGCAATTTCTGTTTTTCAACAACACTCTGATAGTCCACAGATTACAGAATTACACCAGATGTGCATCGGAAACTACTACTCGTCTTCGAGGGAACGATCAAAGCGTGGACTGTTTGAGACATTACTCCCATGGAGGAAAGTTCTCATGATGACTGTTGTATTCAATCAGGATGCAATTTCTGTGTTTCATCAACACTTTGAAGGTCGACAGATTACAGAATGCCTTCAGATGTGCATCGGAAACTACTACTGGTCTTCAGGGAACGATCAAAGTGTAGACTGTTTGAGACATTACTCCCATGGAGGAAAATTGCGCATGGTGACTGTTGTATTCAATCCCGATGCACTTTTAGTGTTTCATCAACACTCTGATATTCCACACATTACAGAATGCCCCCAGATGTGCATCGGAAACTACAACTGGTGTTCCAAAGGAACGATCAAAGCGTAAACTCTTTGAGACATTACTCCCATGGAGGAATGTGCGCATGGTGCCTGTTGTATACAATCCCGATGCAATTTCTGTGTTTCATCAACACTCTGATTGTATACAGATTTCAGAATGCCTCCAGAGGTGCATCGGAAACTACTACTGGTCTTCCAGGGAACGATCAAAGCGTTTACTGCTTGAGACATTACTGCCATGGAGGAAAGTGCGCATGGTGACTGTTGTATTCAATCCCGATGAAATTTCTGTGTTTCATCAACACTCTGATAGTCTACACATTACAGAAGGCACCCAGATGTGCATCGGAAACTACTACTGGTCTGCCAGGGAACGATCAAAGCGTAGATTGTTTGAGACATTACTCCTGTGGAGGAAAGTGCGCATGGTGACTGTTGTATTCAATCCCGATGCAACTTCTGTGTTTCATCAACACTTTGGAGGTCCACAGTTTACAGAATGCCTCCAGATGGCATCGGAAACTACTACTGGTCCTCCAGGAAACGATAAAAGCGTAGACTGTTTGAGAAATTACTCCCATGGAGGAAAGTGCGCATGGTGACTGTTGTATTCAATCCCGATGCAATTTCTGTGTTTCATCAACACTCTGATAGTCCACACATTACAGAATGCCTAAAGATGTGCATCGGAAACTACTACTGGTCTTCCAGGGAACGATCAAAGCGTAGATTGTTTGAGACATTACTCCCATGGAGGACAGAGCGCATGTTGACTGTTGTATTCAATCCCGATGCAATTTCTGTGTCTCATCAACACTTTGAAGGTCCACAGAATACAGAAAGCCTTCAGATGTGCATCGGAAACTACTACTGGTCTTCCAGAAAACGATCAAATCGTAGACTGTTTGAGACATTACTCCCATGGAGGAAAGTGCGCATGGTGACTGTTGTATTCAATCCCGATGCAATTTCTGTGTTTCAACAACACTCTGATAGTCCACAGATTACAGAATGACACCAGATGTGCATCGGAAACTACTACTCGTCTTCGAGGGAACGATCAAAGCGTGGACTGTTTGAGACATTACTCCCATGGAGGAAAGTTCTCATGATGACTGTTGTATTCAATGCCGATGCAATTTCTGTGTTTCATGAACACTTTGAAGGTCGACAGATTACAGAATGCCCAAAGGTGTGCATCGGAAACTACTACTGGTCTTCCAGGGAACGATCAAAGCGTAAACTGTTTGAGACATTACTCCCATGGAGGAAAGTGCGCATGGTGACTGTTGTATTCAATTCCGTTGCAATGTCTGTGTTTCATCAACACTCTGATAGTCCACACATTACAGAATGCCTAAAGATGTGCATCGGAAACTACTAGTGGTCTTCCACGGAACGATCAAAGCGTAGATTGTATGAGGCATTACTCCCATGAAGGAAAGTGCGAATGGTGACTGTTTTATTCAATCCCGATGCAATTTCTGTGTTTCATCAACACTTTGAAGGTCCAAAGATTACAGAATTCCTCAAGATGTGCATCAGAATCTACTACTGGTCTTCAAGGAAACGATCAAAGCGTAGACTGTTTGAGACATTACTCCCATGGAGGGAAGTGTGCATGGTGACTTGTATTCAATCCCGATGCAATTTCTGTGTTTCATCAACACTTTGAAGGGCCACAGATTACAGAATGCCTCCAGATGTCCATCGGAAACTACTACTGGTCCTACAGGAATCGATCAAAGCGTAGACTGTTTGAGACATTACTCCCATGGAGGAAAGTGCGCATGGTGACTGTTGTATTCAATCCCGCAGCAATTTCTGTTTTTCATCAACACTTTGAAGGTCCACAGATTACAGAATGCATCCAGATGTGCATGGGAAACTACTACTGGCCTTGCAGGGAACGATCAAAGCGTAGACTGTTTGAGACATTACTCCCATGGAGGAAAGTGCGCATGGAGACTGTTGCATTCAATCCCGATGCAATTTCTGTGTTTCATCAACACTCTGATAGTCAACACATTACAGACTGGCCCCACATGTGCATCGGATACTACTACTGCTCTTCCAGGGAACGATCAAAACGTTAACTGTAGGAGACATTACTCCCATGGAGGAAAGTGCGCATGGTGAGTGTTGTCTTCAATCCCGATGCTATTTCTGAGTTTCATCAACACTCTGATAGTCAACAGATTACAGAATGCCTAAAGATGTGCATCGGAAACTACTACAGGTCTTCCAGGGATAGACCAAAGCGTAGACTGTTTGAGACAATATTCCCATGGAGGAAAGTGGGCATGGTGACTGTTGTATTGAATCCCGATGCAATTTCTGTGTTTCATCAACACTTTGACGGTCCACAGATTACAGAATGCCTCCAGATGTGCATCGGAAACTACTACTGGTCGTCCAGGAAACGATCAAAGCGTAGACTGTTTTAGACATTACTCCCATGGAGGAAAGTGCGCATGGTGACTGTTGTATTTATTCCCGCGGCAATTTCTGTGTTTCATCAACACTTTGAAGGTCCACAGATTACAGAATGCCTCCAGATGTGCATGGGAAACTACTATTGGCCCTGTAGGGAACGATCAAATCGTAGACTCTTTGAGACATTACTCACATGGAGGATAGTGCGCATGGTGACTGTTGTATTCAATCCCGATGCAATTTCTGTGATTCATCAACACTTTGACAGTCCACACATTACAGAATGCGCCCAGATGTGCATCGGAAATTACTACTGGTCTTCCAGGGAACGATCAAAGCGTAAACTGTTTGAGACATTACTCCCATGGAGGAAAGTGCGCATGGTGACTGTTGTATTCAATCCCGATGCAATTTCTTTGTTTCATCATCACTCTGATAGTATACAGATTACAGAATGCCCCAAGATGTGCATCGGAAACTACTACTGGTGTTCCAGGGAACGATCAAAGCGTAGACTGCTTGAGACAATATTCCCATGGAGGAAACTGCGCATGGTGACTGTTGTATTCAATCTCGAGGCAATTTCTGTGTTTCATCAACACTCTGATAGTCCACACGATTACGGAATGACACCAGATGTGCATCGGAAACAACTACTTGTCTTCCAGGGAACGATCAAAGCGTAGACTGTTTGAGACATTACTCCCATGGAGGAAAGTGCTCATGGTGACCGTTGTATTCAATCCCGATGCAATTTCTGTGTTTCATCATCACTCTGATAGTCCACAGATTACAGAATGACACCAGATGTGCATCGTAAACTACTACTGGTCTTCCAGAGACGATCAAAGCGTAACTTGTTTGAGACATTACTCCCATGGAGGAAAGTGTGCATGGTGACTTGCATTCAATCCCGATGCAATTTCTGTGTTTCATCAACACTTTGAAGGTCCGCAGATTACAGAATGCCTTCAGATGTACATCGCAAACTACTACTGGTATTCCAGGAAACGATCAAAGCGTAGACTGTTTGAGACATTACTCCCATGGAGGAAAGTGCGCATGATGACTGTTGAATTCAATCAGGATGCAATTTTTGTATTTCATCAACACTTTGAAGGTCCACAGATTACATAATGCCTTCAGATGTGCATCGGAAACTACTACTGGTCTTGCAGGGAACGATCAAAGCGTAGACTCTTTGAGACATTACTCCCATGGAGGAAAGTGAACATGTTGACTTGTATTCAATCCCGATGCAATTTCTGTGTTTCATGGAAACTTTGAAGGGCCACAGATTACAGAATGCCTCCAGGTGTGCATCGGAAACTACTACTGGTCCTACAGGAATCGATCAAAGCGTAGACTGTTTGAGACATTACTCCCATGGAGGAAAGTGCGCATGGTGACTGTTGTATTCAATCCCGATGCAATTTCTGTGTTTCATCAACACTCTGATAGTCCACACATTACAGAATGCCTAAAGATGTGCATCGGGAACTACTACTGGTCTTCCAGGGAACGATCAAAGCGTACATTGTTTGAGACATTACGCCCATGGAGGACAGTGCGCATGGTGACTGTTGTATTCAATCCCGAGGCAATTTCTGTGTTTCAACAACACTCAGATCGTCCACAGATTACAGAATGACACCAGATGTTCATCGGAAACTACTACTGGTGTTTCAGGGAACGATCAAAGCGTAGACTGTTTGAGACATTACTCCCATGGAGGGAAGTGCGCATGGTGACTGTTGTAATTAATCCCGATGCAATTTCTGTGTTTCATCAACACTCTGATAGTCCGCAGATTACAGAATGCCTGAAGATGTGCATCGGAAACTACTACAGGTCGTCCAGGGAACGATCAAAGCGTAGATTGTTTGAGGCATTACTCCAATTGAGGGCAGTGCGCATGGTGATTGTTGTATTCATTCCCGATGCAATTTCTGTGTTTCATCAACACTTTGAAGGTCCACAGATTACAGAATGCCTCCCGATGGCATCGGAAACTACTACTGGTCCTCCAGGAAACGATCAAAGCGTAGACTGTTTGAGAAATTACTACCATGGAGGAAAGTGCGCATGGTGACTGTTCTATTCAATCCCGATGCAATTTCAGTGTTTCATTAACACTCTGATAGTCCACACATTACAGAATGCAGAAAGGTGTGCATCGGAAACTACTACTGGTCTTCCAGGGAACGATCAAAGCGTAAACTGTTTGAGACACTACTCCCATGGAGGAAAGTGCGCATGGTGACTGTTGTATTCAATCCCGATGCAATTTCTTTGTTTCATCATCACTCTGATAGTATACAGATTACAGAATGCCCCAAGATGTGCATCGGAAACTACTACTGGTCTTCCAGGGAACGATCAAAGCGTAAACTGTTTGAGACATTACTCACATGGAGGAAAGTGCGCATGGTGAGTGTTGTATTCAATCCCGATGCAATTTCTTTGATTCATCACCTCTCTGATAGTATACAGATTACAGAATGACCCCAGATGTGCATCGGAAACTACTACTGGTGTTCCAGGGAACGATCAAAGCGTAGACTGCTTGACACAATATTCCCATGGAGGAAACTGCGCATGGTGACTGTTGTATTCAATCTCGAGGCAATTTCAGTGTTTCATCAACACTTTGTAGGTCCACAGATTACAGAATGCCTCCAGATGTGCATCGGAAACTACTACTGGTCTTGCAGGTAACGATCAAATCGTAGACTGTTTGAGACATTACTCCCATGGAGGAATGGGCTCATGGTGACCGTTGTATTCAATCCCGATGCCATTTCTGTGTTTTATCATCACTCTGATAGTCCACACATTACAGAATGCCCCAAGGTGTGCATCGGAAACTACTACTGGTGTTCCAGGGAACGATCAAAGCGTAAACTGTTTCAGACATTACTCCCATTTAGGAAAGTGCGCATGGTGACTGTTGTATTGAATCCCGATGCAATTTCTGTGTCTCATCAACATTTTGAAGGTCCACGGATTACAGAGATCCTCCAGATGTGCATCGAAAACTACTACTGGTATTCCAGGAAACGATCAAAGCGTAGACTGTTTGAGACATTACTCCCATGGAGGAAAGTGCGCATGATGACTGTTGAATTCAATCAGGATGCAATTTTTGTATTTCATCAACACTTTGAAGGTCCCCAGATTACAGAATACCTTCAGATGTGCATCGGAAACTACTACTGGTCTTGCAGGGAACGATCAAAGCGTAGACTCTTTGAGACATTACTCCCATGGAGGAAAGTGAACATGGTGACTTGTATTCAATCCCGATGCAATTTCTGTGTTTCATGGAAACTTTGAAGGGCCACAGATTGCAGAATGCCTCCAGGTGTGCATCGGAAACTACTACTGGTCCTACAGGAATCGATCAAAGCGTAGACTGTTTGAGACATTACTCCCATGGAGGAAAGTGCGCATGGTGACTGTTGTATTCAATCCCGATGCAATATCTGTGTTTAATCAACACTCTGATAGTCCACACATTACAGAATGCCTAAAGATGTGCATCGGGAACTACTACTCGTCTTCCAGGGAACGATCAAAGCGTACATTGTTTGAGACATTACTCCCATGGAGGACAGTGCGCATGGTGACTGTTGTATTCAATCCCGAGGCAATTTCTGTGTTTCAACAACACTCAGATAGTCCACAGATTACAGAATGACACCAGATGTTCATCGGAAACTACTACTGGTGTTTCAGGGAACGATCAAAGAGTAGACTGTTTGAGACATTACTCCCATGGAGGAAAGTGCGCATGGTGACTGTTGTATTCAATCCCGATGCAATTTCTGTGTCTCATCAACACTTTGAAGGTCCGCAGATTACAGAATGCCTTCAGATGTGCATCGGAAACTACTACTGGTCTTCCAGGGAACGATCAAAGCGTAGACTGATTGAGACATTACTCTAATGGAGGGAAGTGCGCATGGTGACTGTTGTATTCAATCCCACGGCATTTTCTGTGTTTCATCAACACTTTGATGGTCCACAGATTACAGAATGCCTCCAGGTGTGCATCGGAAACTACCACTGGTCATGCAGGGAACGATCAAAGCGTAGACTGTTTGAGACATTACTCCCATGAAGGAAAGTGCGCATGGTGAGTGTTGTATTCTATCCTGATGCAATTTCTGTGTTTCATCAACACTCTAATAGTTCACACATTACAGAATGCCCCAAGATGTGCATCTGAATCTTCTACTGGTCTTCCAGGGAACGATCAAAGCGCAAACTGTTTGAGACATTACTCCCATGGGGGAAGTGCGCATGGTGACTGTTGTAATTAATCCCGATGCAATTTCTGTGTTTCACCAACACTCTGATAGTCCGCAGATTACAGAATGCCTGAAGATGTGCATCGGAAACTACTACAGGTCGTCCAGGGAACAATCAAAGCGTAGATTGTTTGAGGCATTACTCCAATGGAGGACAGTGCGCATGGTGATTGTTGTATTCATTCCCGATGCAATTTCTGTGTTTCATCAACACTTTGAAGGTCCACAGATTACAGAATGCCTCCCAATGGCATCGGAAACTACTACTGGTCCTCCAGGAAACGATCAAAGCGTAGACTGTTTGAGAAATTACTACCATGGAGGAAAGTGCGCATGGTGACTGTTCTATTCAATCCCGATGCAATTTCAGTATTTCATCAACACTCTGATAGTCCACACATTACAGAATGCCCCAAGGTGTGCATCGGAAACTACTACTGGTCTTCCAGGGAACGATCAAAGCGTAAACTGTTTGAGACACTACTACGATGGAGGAAAGTGCGCATGGTGACTGTTGTATTGAATCCCGATGCAATTTCTGTGTCTCATCAACATTTTGAAGGCCCACAGATTACAGAAAGCCTCCAGATGTGCATCGAAAACTACTACTGGTATTCCAGGAAACAATCAAAGTGTAGACTGTTTCAGACATTACTCCCATGGAGGAAAGTGCGCATGGTGACTGTTGTATTCAATCCCGATGCAATTTCTGTGTTTCATCAACACTCTGTTAGTCCACACATTACAGAATGAATAAAGGGGTGCATCGGAAACTACTACTGGTCTTCCAGGGAACGATCAAAAGCGTACATTGTTTGAGACATTACTCCTATGGAGGACAGTGCGCATGATGACTGTTGTATTCAATCCCGATGCAATTTCTGTGTTTCATCAACACTTTGAAGGTCCGCAGATTACAGAATGCCTTCAGATGTGCATCTGAAACTACTACTGGTCTTCCAGGGAACGAATAAAGCGTAGACTGATTGAGACATTACTCCCATGGAGGGAAGTGCGCATGGTGACTGTTGTATTCAATCCCACGGCAATTTCTGTGTTTCATCATCACTCTGATAGTATACAGATTACAGAATGACAACAGAAGTGCATCGGAAACTACTACTGGTGTTCCAGGGAACGAACAAAGCGTAGACTGTTTGAGACATTACTCCCATGGAGGAAAGTGCGCACGGTGACTGTTTTATTCTATCCCGATGCAATTTCTGTGTTTCATCAACACTCTGATAGTCCACAGTTTACGGAATGACACCAGATGTGCATCGGAAACTACTACTTGTCTTCCAGGGAACGATCAAAGCGTAGATTGTTTGAGCCATTACTCCCATGGAGGACAGTGCGCATGGTGTCTGTTGTATTCAATCCCGAGGCAATTTCTGTGTTTCATCAACACATTGAAGGTCCACAGATTACAGAATGCCTCCAGATGGCATCGGAAATTACTACTGGTCCTCCAGGAAACGATCAAATCGTAGACAGTTTGAGAAATTACTCCCATGGAGGAAAGTGCGCATGGTGACTGTTGTATTCAATCCCGATGCAATTTCTGTGTTTCATCATCACTCTGATGGTATACAGATTACAGAATGACCCCAGATGTGCATCGGAAACTACTACTTGTCTTCCAGGGAACGATCAAAGCGTAGATTGTTTGAGCCATTACTCCCATGGAGGACAGTGCGCTTGGTGACTGTTGTATTCAATCCCGGTGCTATTTCTGTGTTTCAGCAACACTTTGAAGGTCCACAGATTACAGAAGGCCTCCAGATGGCATCGGAAACTACTACTAGTCCTCCAGGAAACGATCAAAGCGTAGACTGTTTGAGATATTACTACCATGGAGGAAAGTGCGCATGGTGACTGTTGTATTCAATCCCGATGCAATTTCTGTGTTTCATCAACACTCTGATAGTCCACACATTACAGAATGCCCCAAGGTGTGCATCGGAAACTACTACTGGTCTTCCAGGGAACGATCAAATTGTAAACTGTTTGAGACATTACAACCATGGAGGAAAGTGCGCATGGTGACTGTTGTATTCAATCTCGATGCAATTTCTGTGTTTAATCAACACTCTGAAGGTCCACAGATTACAGAATGCCTCCAGTTGTGCATCGGAAACTAGTACTGGTCCTCCAGGAAACGATCAAAGCGTAGACTGTTTGAGACATTACTCCAATGGAGGAAAGTGCGCATGGTGACTGTTGTATTCAATCCCGATGCAATTTCTGTGTTTCATCAACACTCTGATAGTCCACAGATTACAGAATGCCTAAAGATTTGCATCGGAAACTACTACAGGTCTTCCAGACAACGATCAGAGGGTAGACTGTTTGAGACATTACTCCCATGGAGGAAAGTGCGCACGGTGACTGTTATATTCAATCCCGATGCAATATCTGTGTTTCATCAACACTTTGAAGGTCCACAGATTACAGAATGCCTCCAGATGGCATCGGAAACTACGACTGGTCCTCCAGGAAACAATCAAAGCGTAGTCTCTTTGAGAAATTACTCCAATGGAGGAAAGTGCGCATGGTGACTGCTGTATTCAATCCCGATGCAATTTCTGTGTTTCATCAACACGCTGATAGTCCACACATTACAGAAAGCCCCAAGGTGTGCATCGGAAACTTCTACTGGTCTTCCAGGGAACGATCAAAGCGTAAACTCTTTGAGACATTACTCCCATGGAGGAAAGTGCGCATGGTGACTGTTGTATTCAATCCCGATGCAATTTCTGTGTTTAATCAACACTTTGAAGGTCCACAGATTACAGAATGCCACCAGATGTGCATCGGAAACTACTACTGGTCCTCCAGGAAAAGATCAAAGCGTAGACTGTTTGAGACATTAGTCCCATGGAGGAAAGTGCGCATGGTGACAGTTGTATTCAATCCCGATGCAATTTCTGTGTTTCATCAACACTCTGATAGTCCACAGATTACAGAATGCCTAAAGATTTGCACCGGAAACTACTACAGGTCTTCCAGGCAACGATCATAGCGTAGATTGTTTGAGACATTACTCCCATGGAGGACAGTGCGCATGTTGACAATTGTATTCAATCCCGATGCAATTTCTGTGTTTCATCAACACTTTGAAGGTCCACAGTTTACAGAAAGCCTCCAGATGTGCATCGGAAACTACTACTGTTCTTCCAGGAAACGATCAAAGCGTAAACTGTTTGAGACGTTACTCCCATGGAGGAAAGTGCGCATGATGACTGTTGTATTCAATCCCGGTGCAATTTCTGTGTTTCAACAACACTCTGATAGTCCACAGATTACAGAATGACACCAGATGTGCATCGGAAACTACTACTGGTCTTGCAGGGAACGACCAAAGCGTAGACTGTTTGAGACATTACTCCCATGGAGGAAAGTGCGCATGGTGACTGTTATATTCAATCCCGATGCAATTTCTGTGTTTCATCAAAACTTTGAATGTCCACAGATTACAGAATGCGTTCGGATATGCATCGGAATCTACTACTGGTCTTCCAGGAAACGATCAAAGCGTAGACTGTTTGAGACATTACTCCCATGGAGTAAAATTGCGCATGGTGACTGTTGTATTCAATCCCGATGCAATATCTGTGTTTCATCAACACTTTGAAAGGCCACAGATTACAGAATGCCTCCAGATGTGCATCATAAACTACTACTGGTGTTCCAGGGAACGATCAAAGCGTAGACGCTTTGAGACAATATTCCCATGGAGGAAACTGCGCATGGAGACTTTTGTATTCAATCCCGAGGCAATTTCTGTGTTTCAACAACACTCTGATAGTCCACAGATTACAGAATGACACCAGATGTGCATCGGAAACTACTACTGGTTTTCCAGGGAACGATCAAAGCGTAGACTGTTTGAGACATTACTCCCATGGAGGAAAGTGCGCATGATGACTGTTGTATTCAATCCCAATGCAATATCTGTGTTTCATCAACACTTTGAAGGTCCACAGATTACAGAATGCGTCCAGATGTGCATCGGAAACTACTACTGGTCCTACAGGACCGATCAAAGCGTAGACTGTTTGAGACATTACTCCCATGGCGGAAAGTGCGCATGGTGACTGTTGTATTCAATCCCGATGCAATTTCTGTGTTTCATCAACACTCTGATAGTCCACACATTACAGAATGCCCCAAGGTGTGCATCGGAAACTTCTACTGGTCTTCCAGGGAACGATCAAAGCGTAAACTGTTTGAGACATTACTCCCATGGAGGAAAGTGCGCATGGTGACTGTTGTATTCAATCCCGATGCAATTTCTGTGTTTAATCAACACTTTTAAAATTCCACAGATTACAGAATGCCTCCAGATGTGCATCGGAAACTACTACTGGTGTTCCAGGGAACGATCAAAGTGTAGACGCTTTGAGACATTATTCCCATGGAGGAAACTGCGCATGGAGACTTTTGTATTCAATCCCGAGGCAATTTCTGTGTTTCAACAACACTCTGATAGTCCACAGATTACAGAATGACACCAGATGTGCATCGGAAACTACTACTGGTTTTCCAGGGAACGATCAAAGCGTAGACTGTTTGAGACATTACTCCCATGGAGGAAAGTGCGCATGATGACTGTTGTATTCAATCCCGATGCAATATCTGTGTTTCATCAACACATTGAAAGGCCACAGATTACAGAATGCGTCCAGATGTGCATCGGAAACTACTACTGGTCCTACAGGACCGATCAAAGCGTAGACTGTTTGAGACATTACTCCCATGGAGGAAAGTGCGCATGATGACTGTTGTATTCAATCCCGATGCAATTTCTGTGTTTCATCAACACTTTGAAGGTCCGCAGATTACAGAATGCCTTCAGATGTGCATCGGAAACTACTACTGGTCTTCCAGGGAACGATCAAAGCGTAGACTGATTGAGACATTACTCCCATAGAGGGAAGTGCGCATGGTGAGTGTTGTATTCAATCCAGATGCAATTTCTGTGTTTCATCAACACTTTGAAAGTCCACAGATTACAGAATGCCTCCAGATGGCATCGGAAACTACTACTGGTCCTCCAGGAAACGATCAAAGCGTAGACTGTTTGTGAAATTACTCCCATGGAGGAAAGTGCGCATGGTGACTGTTGTATTCAATCCCGATGCAATTTCTGTGTTTCATCAACACTCTGATAGTCCACACATTACAGAATGCCCCAAGGTGTGCATCGGAAACTACTACTGGTCTTCCAGGGAACGATCAAAGCGTAAACTGTTTGAGACATTACTCCCATGGTGGACAGTGCGCATGGTGACTGTTGTATTCAATACCGATGCAATTTCTGTGTTTCATCAACACTCTGATAGTCCACACATTACAGAATGCCTAAAGATGTGCATCGGAAACTAGTACTGGTCTTCCAGGGAACGATCAAAGCGTAGACTGTTTGAGACATTACTCCCATAGAGGAAAGTGCGCATGATGACTGTTGTATTCAATCCCGATACAGTTTCTGTGTTTCATCAACACTTTGAAGATCCGCAGATTACAGAATGCCTTCAAATGTGCATCGGAAACTACTACTGGTTTTCCAGGGAACGATCAAAGCGTAGACTGATTGAGACATTACTCCCATAGAGGGAAGTGCGCATGGTGAGTGTTGTATTCAATCCCATGGCAATTTCTGTGTTTCATCAACAATTTGATGGTCCACAGATTACAGAATGCCTCCAGATGTGCATCGGAAACTACTACTGGACATGCAGGGAACGATCAAAGCGTAGACTGTTTGAGACACTACTCTCATGGAGGAAAGTGCGCATTGTGCGTGTTGTATTCAATCCTGATGCAATTTCTGTGTTTCATCAACGCTCTGATAGTCCACACATTACAGAATGCCCTAAGATGTGCATCTGAAACTTCTACTGGTCTTCCAGGGAACGATCAAAGCGTAGACTTCTTGAGACAATATTCCCATGGAGGAAACTGCGCATGGTGACTGTTGTATTCAATCTCGAGGCAATTTCAGTGTTTCATCAACACTTTGTATGTCCACAGATTACAGAATGCCTCCAGATGTGCATCGGAAACTACTACTGGTCTTGCAGGTAACGATCAAATCGTAGACTGTTTGAGACATTACTCCCATGGAGGAATGGGCTCATGGTGACCGTTGTATTCAATCCCGATGCCATTTCTGTGTTTTATCATCACTCTGATAGTCCACACATTACAGAATGCCCCAAGGTGTGCATCGGAAACTACTACTGGTGTTCCAGGGAACGATCAAAGCGTAAACTGTTTCAGACATTACTCCCATTTAGGAAAGTGCGCATGGTGACTGTTGTATTGAATCCCGATGCAATTTCTGTGTCTCATCAACATTTTGAAGGTCCACGGATTACAGAGATCCTCCAGATGTGCATCGAAAACTACTACTGGTATTCCAGGAAACGATCAAAGCGTAGACTGTTTGAGACATTACTCCCATGGAGGAAAGTGCGCATGATGACTGTTGAATTCAAACAGGATGCAATTTTTGTATTTCATCAACACTTTGAAGGTCCCCAGATTACAGAATGCCTTCAGATGTGCATCGGAAACTACTACTGGTCTTGCAGGGAACGATCAAAGCGTAGACTCTTTGAGACATTACTCCCATGGAGGAAAGTGAACATGGTGACTTGTATTCAATCCCGATGCAATTTCTGTGTTTCATGGAAACTTTGAAGGGCCACAGATTGCAGAATGCCTCCAGGTGTGCATCGGAAACTACTACTGGTCCTACAGGAATCGATCAAAGCGTAGACTGTTTGAGACATTACTCCCATGGAGGAAAGTGCGCATGGTGACTGTTGTATTCAATCCCGATGCAATATCTGTGTTTAATCAACACTCTGATAGTCCACACATTACAGAATGCCTAAAGATGTGCATCGGGAACTACTACTCGTCATCCAGGGAACGATCAAAGCGTACATTTTTGAGACATTACTCCCATGGAGGACAGTGCGCATGGTGACTGTTGTATTCAATCCCGAGGCAATTTCTGTGTTTCAACAACACTCAGATAGTCCACAGATTACAGAATGACACCAGATGTTCATCGGAAACTACTACTGGTGTTTCAGGGAACGATCAAAGAGTAGACTGTTTGAGACATTACTCCCATGGAGGAAAGTGCGCATGGTGACTGTTGTATTCAATCCCGATGCAATTTCTGTGTCTCATCAACACTTTGAAGGTCCGCAGATTACAGAATGCCTTCAGATGTGCATCGGAAACTACTACTGGTCTTCCAGGGAACGATCAAAGCGTAGACTGATTGAGACATTACTCTAATGGAGGGAAGTGCGCATGGTGACTGTTGTATTCAATCCCACGGCAATTTCTGTGTTTCATCAACACTTTGATGGTCCACAGATTACAGAATGCCTCCAGGTGTGCATCGGAAACTACTACTGGTCATGCAGGGAACGATCAAAGCGTAGACTGTTTGAGACATTACTCCCATGAAGGAAAGTGCGCATGGTGAGTGTTGTATTCTATCCTGATGCAATTTCTGTGTTTCATCAACACTCTAATAGTTCACACATTACAGAATGCCCCAAGATGTGCATCTGAATCTTCTACTGGTCTTCCAGGGAACGATCAAAGCGTAAACTGTTTGAGACATTACTCCCATGGGGGAAGTGCGCATGGTGACTGTTGTAATTAATCCTGATGCAATTTCTGTGTTTCACCAACACTCTGATAGTCCGCAGATTACAGAATGCCTGAAGATGTGCATCGGAAACTACTACAGGTCGTCCAGGGAACAATCAAAGCGTAGATTGTTTGAGGCATTACTCCAATGGAGGACAGTGCGCATGGTGATTGTTGTATTCATTCCCGATGCTATTTCTGTGTTTCATCAACACTCTGATAGTCCACACATTACAGAATGCCCCAAGGTGTGCATCGGAAACTACTACTGGTCTTCCAGGGAACGATCAAAGCGTAAACTGTTTGATACATTACTCCCATGGAGGGCAGTGCGCATGGTGACTGTTGTATTGAATCCCGATGCAATTTCTGTGTCTCATCAACATTTTGAAGGCCCACAGATTACAGAAAGCCTCCAGATGTGCATCAAAAACTACTACTGGTATTCCAGGAAACAATCAAAGTGTAGACTGTTTCAGACATTACTCCCATGGAGGAAAGTGCGCATGGTGACTGTTGTATTCAATCCCGATGCAATTTCTGTGTTTCATCAACACTCTGTTAGTCCACACATTACAGAATGAATAAAGGGGTGCATCGGAAACTACTACTGGTCTTCCAGGGAACGATCAAAAGCGTACATTGTTTGAGACATTACTCCTATGGAGGACAGTGCGCATGATGACTGTTGTATTCAATCCCGATGCAATTTCTGTGTTTCATCAACACTTTGAAGGTCCGCAGATTACAGAATGCCTTCAGATGTGCATCTGAAACTACTACTGGTCTTCCAGGGAACGAATAAAGCGTAGACTGATTGAGACATTACTCCCATGGAGGGAAGTGCGCATGGTGACTGTTGTATTCAATCCCACGGCAATTTCTGTGTTTCATCATCACTCTGATAGTATACAGATTACAGAATGACAACAGAAGTGCATCGGAAACTACTACTGGTGTTCCAGGGAACGAACAAAGCGTAGACTGTTTGAGACATTACTCCCATGGAGGAAAGTGCGCACGGTGACTGTTTTATTCTATCCCGATGCAATTTCTGTGTTTCATCAACACTCTGATAGTCCACAGTTTACGGAATGACACCAGATGTGCATCGGAAACTACTACTTGTCTTCCAGGGAACGATCAAAGCGTAGATTGTTTGAGCCATTACTCCCATGGAGGACAGTGCGCATGGTGTCTGTTGTATTCAATCCCGAGGCAATTTCTGTGTTTCATCAACACATTGAAGGTCCACAGATTACAGAATGCCTCTAGATGGCATCGGAAATTACTACTGGTCCTCCAGGAAACGATCAAATCGTAGACTGTTTGAGAAATTACTCCCATGGAGGAAAGTGCGCATGGTGACTGTTGTATTCAATCCCGATGCAATTTCTGTGTTTCATCATCACTCTGATGGTATACAGATTACAGAATGACCCCAGATGTGCATCGGAAACTACTACTTGTCTTCCAGGGAACGATCAAAGCGTAGATTGTTTGAGCCATTACTCCCATGGAGGACAGTGCGCTTGGTGACTGTTGTATTCAATCCCGGTGCTATTTCTGTGTTTCAGCAACACTTTGAAGGTCCACAGATTACAGAAGGCCTCCAGATGGCATCGGAAACTACTACTAGTCCTCCAGGAAACGATCAAAGCGTAGACTGTTTGAGATATTACTACCATGGAGGAAAGTGCGCATGGTGACTGTTGTATTCAATCCCGATGCAATTTCTGTGTTTCATCAACACTCTGATAGTCCACACATTACAGAATGCCCCAAGGTGTGCATCGGAAACTACTACTGGTCTTCCAGGGAACGATCAAATTGTAAACTGTTTGAGACATTACAACCATGGAGGAAAGTGCGCATGGTGACTGTTGTATTCAATCTCGATGCAATTTCTGTGTTTAATCAACACTCTGAAGGTCCACAGATTACAGAATGCCTCCAGTTGTGCATCGGAAACTAGTACTGGTCCTCCAGGAAACGATCAAAGCGTAGACTGTTTGAGACATTACTCCAATGGAGGAAAGTGCGCATGGTGACTGTTGTATTCAATCCCGATGCAATTTCTGTGTTTCATCAACACTCTGATAGTCCACAGATTACAGAATGCCTAAAGATTTGCATCGGAAACTACTACAGGTCTTCCAGGCAACGATCAGAGGGTAGACTGTTTGAGACATTACTCCCATGGAGGAAAGTGCGCACGGTGACTGTTATATTCAATCCCGATGCAATATCTGTGTTTCATCAACACTTTGAAGGTCCACAGATTACAGAATGCCTCCAGATGGCATCGGAAACTACGACTGGTCCTCCAGGAAACAGTCAAAGCGTAGTCTCTTTGAGAAATTACTCCAATGGAGGAAAGTGCGCATGGTGACTGCTGTATTCAATCCCGATGCAATTTCTGTGTTTCATCAACACTCTGATAGTCCACAGATTACAGAATGACACCAGATGTGCATCGGAAACTACTACTGGTCTTGCAGGGAACGACCAAAGCGTAGACTGTTTGAGACATTACTCCCATGGAGGAAAGTGCGCATGGTGACTGTTATATTCAATCCCGATGCAATTTCTGTGTTTCATCAACACTTTGAAGGTCCACAGATTACAGAATGCCACCAGATGTGCATTGGAAACTACTACTGGTCCTCCAGGAAAAGATCAAAGCGTAGACTGTTTGAGACATTAGTCCCATGGAGGAAAGTGCGCATGGTGACAGTTGTATTCAATCCCGATGCAATTTCTGTGTTTCATCAACACTCTGATAGTCCACAGATTACAGAATGCCTAAAGATTTGCACCGGAAACTACTACAGGTCTTCCAGGCAACGATCATAGCGTAGATTGTTTGAGACATTACTCCCATGGAGGACAGTGCGCATGTTGACAATTGTATTCAATCCCGATGCAATTTCTGTGTTTCATCAACACTTTGAAGGTCCACAGTTTACAGAAAGCCTCCAGATGTGCATCGGAAACTACTACTGTTCTTCCAGGAAACGATCAAAGCGTAAACTGTTTGAGACGTTACTCCCATGGAGGAAAGTGCGCATGATGACTGTTGTATTCAATCCCGGTGCAATTTCTGTGTTTCAACAACACTCTGATAGTCCACAGATTACAGAATGACACCAGATGTGCATCGGAAACTACTACTGGTCTTGCAGGGAACGACCAAAGCGTAGACTGTTTGAGACATTACTCCCATGGAGGAAAGTGCGCATGGTGACTGTTATATTCAATCCCGATGCAATTTCTGTGTTTCATCAAAACTTTGAATGTCCACAGATTACAGAATGCGTTCGGATATGCATCGGAATCTACTACTGGTCTTCCAGGAAACGATCAAAGCGTAGACTGTTTGAGACATTACTCCCATGGAGTAAAATTGCGCATGGTGACTGTTGTATTCAATCCCGATGCAATATCTGTGTTTCATCAACACTTTGAAAGGCCACAGATTACAGAATGCCTCCAGATGTGCATCATAAACTACTACTGGTGTTCCAGGGAACGATCAAAGCGTAGACGCTTTGAGACAATATTCCCATGGAGGAAACTGCGCATGGAGACTTTTGTATTCAATCCCGAGGCAATTTCTGTGTTTCAACAACACTCTGATAGTCCACAGATTACAGAATGACACCAGATGTGCATCGGAAACTACTACTGGTTTTCCAGGGAACGATCAAAGCGTAGACTGTTTGAGACATTACTCCCATGGAGGAAAGTGCGCATGATGACTGTTGTATTCAATCCCAATGCAATATCTGTGTTTCATCAACACTTTGAAGGTCCACAGATTACAGAATGCGTCCAGATGTGCATCGGAAACTACTACTGGTCCTACAGGACCGATCAAAGCGTAGACTGTTTGAGACATTACTCCCATGGCGGAAAGTGCGCATGGTGACTGTTGTATTCAATCCCGATGCAATTTCTGTGTTTCATCAACACTCTGATAGTCCACACATTACAGAATGCCCCAAGGTGTGCATCGGAAACTTCTACTGGTCTTCCAGGGAACGATCAAAGCGTAAACTGTTTGAGACATTACTCCCATGGAGGAAAGTGCGCATGGTGACTGTTGTATTCAATCCCGATGCAATTTCTGTGTTTAATCAACACTTTTAAAATTCCACAGATTACAGAATGCCTCCAGATGTGCATCGGAAACTACTACTGGTGTTCCAGGGAACGATCAAAGTGTAGACGCTTTGAGACATTATTCCCATGGAGGAAACTGCGCATGAAGACTTTTGTATTCAATCCCGAGGCAATTTCTGTGTTTCAACAACACTCTGATAGTCCACAGATTACAGAATGACACCAGATGTGCATCGGAAACTACTACTGGTTTTCCAGGGAACGATCAAAGCGTAGACTGTTTGAGACATTACTCCCATGGAGGAAAGTGCGCATGATGACTGTTGTATTCAATCCCGATGCAATATCTGTGTTTCATCAACACTTTGAAGGTCCGCAGATTACAGAATGCCTTAGATGTGCATCGGAAACTACTAATGGTCTTCCAGGGAACGATCAAACCGTAGACTGATTGAGACATTACTCCCATATAGGGAAGTGCGCATGGCGACTGTTGTATTCAATCCCACGGCAATTTCTGTGTTTCATCAACACTCTGATAGTCCACACATTACAGAATGCCTAAAGATGTGCATCGGAAACTACTACTGGTCTTACAGGGAACGATCAAAAGCGTACATTGTTTGAGACATAACTCCCATGGAGGACAGTGCGCATGGTGACTGTTGTATTCAATCCCGATGCAATTTCTGTGTCTCATCAACATTTTGATGGTCCACAGATTACAGAAAGCCTCCAGATGTGCATCGAAAACTACTACTGGTATTCCAGGAAACGATCAAAACGTAGACGGATTGAGACATTACTCCCATGGAGGGAAGTGCGCATGGTAACTGTTGTATTCAATCCCGATGCAATATCTGTGTTTCATCAACACATTGAAAGGCCACAGATTACAGAATGCGTCCAGATGTGCATCGGAAACTACTACTGGTCCTACAGGACCGATCAAAGCGTAGACTGTTTGAGACATTACTCCCATGGAGGAAAGTGCGCATGATGACTGTTGTATTCAATCCCGATGCAATTTCTGTGTTTCATCAACACTTTGAAGGTCCGCAGGTTACAGAATGCCTTCAGATGTGCATCGGAAACTACTACTGGTCTTCCAGGGAACGATCAAAGCGTAGACTGATTTAGACATTACTCCCATAGAGGGAAGTGCGCATGGTGAGTGTTGTATTCAATCCAGATGCAATTTCTGTGTTTCATCAACACTTTGAAAGTCCACAGATTACAGAATGCCTCCAGATGGCATCGGAAACTACTACTGGTCCTCCAGGAAACGATCAAAGCGTAGACTGTTTGTGAAATTACTCCCATGGAGGAAAGTGCGCATGGTGACTGTTGTATTCAATCCCGATGCAATTTCTGTGTTTCATCAACACTCTGATAGTCCACACATTACAGAATGCCCCAAGGTGTGCATCGGAAACTACTACTGGTCTTCCAGGGAACGATCAAAGCGTAAACTGTTTGAGACATTACTCCCATGGTGGACAGTGCGCATGGTGACTGTTGTATTCAATACCGATGCAATTTCTGTGTTTCATCAACACTCTGATAGTCCACACATTACAGAATGCCTAAAGATGTGCATCGGAAACTAGTACTGGTCTTCCAGGGAACGATCAAAGCGTAGACTGTTTGAGACATTACTCCCATAGAGGAAAGTGCGCATGATGACTGTTGTATTCAATCCCGATACAGTTTCTGTGTTTCATCAACACTTTGAAGATCCGCAGATTACAGAATGCCTTCAAATGTGCATCGGAAACTACTACTGGTTTTCCAGGGAACGATCAAAGCGTAGACTGATTGAGACATTACTCCCATAGAGGGAAGTGCGCATGGTGAGTGTTGTATTCAATCCCATGGCAATTTCTGTGTTTCATCAACAATTTGATGGTCCACAGATTACAGAATGCCTCCAGATGTGCATCGGAAACTACTACTGGACATGCAGGGAACGATCAAAGCGAAGACTGTTTGAGACACTACTCTCATGGAGGAAAGTGCGCATTGTGCGTGTTGTATTCAATCCTGATGCAATTTCTGTGTTTCATCAACCCTCTGATAGTCCACACATTACAGAATGCCCTAAGATGTGCATCTGAAACTTCTACTGGTCTTCCAGGGAACGATCAAAGCGTAGATTGTTTGAGGCATTACTCCCATGGAGGACAGTGCGCATGGTGACTGTTGTATTCATTCCCGATGCAATTTCTGTGTTTCATCAACACTTTGAAGGTCCACAGATTACAGAATGCCTCCAGATGGCATCGGAAACTACTACTGGCCCTCCAGGAAACGATCAAAGCGTACACTGTTTGAGAAATTACTCCCATGGAGGAAAGTGCGCATGGTGACTGTTGTATTCAATCCCGATGCAATTTCTGTGTTTCATCAACACTCTGATAGTCCACACAGTACAGAATGCCCCAAGGTGTGCATTGGAAACTATTACTGGTCTTCCAGGGAACGATCAAATCGTAGACTGTTTGAGAAATTACTCCCATGGAGGAAAGTGCGCATGGTGACTGTTGTATTCAATCCCGATGCAATTTCTGTGTTTCATCATCACTCTGATGGTATACAGATTACAGAATGACCCCAGATGTGCATCGGAAACTACTACTTGTCTTCCAGGGAACGATCAAAGCGTAGATTGTTTGAGCCATTACTCCCATGGAGGACAGTGCGCATGGTGACTGTTGTATTCAATCCCGATGCAATTTCTGTGTTTCAGCAACACTTTGAAGGTCCACAGATTACAGAAGGCCTCCAGAAGTCCATCGGAAACTACTACTAGTCCTCCAGGAAACGATCAAAGCGTAGACTGTTTGAGATATTACTACCATGGAGGAAAGTGCGCATGGTGACTGTTGTATTCAATCCCGATGCAATTTCTGTGTTTCATCAACACTCTGATAGTCCACACATTACAGAATGCCCCAAGGTGTGCATCGGAAACTACTACTGGTCTTCCAGGGAACGATCAAATTGTAAACTGTTTGAGACATTACAACCATGGAGGAAAGTGCGCATGGTGACTGTTGTATTCAATCCCGATGCAATTTCTGTGTTTAATCAACACTCTGAAGGTCCACAGATTACAGAATGCCTCCAGTTGTGCATCGGAAACTAGTACTGGTCCTCCAGGAAACGATCAAAGCGTAGACTGTTTGAGACATTACTCCAATGGAGGAAAGTGCGCATGGTGACTGTTGTATTCAATCCCGATGCAATTTCTGTTTTTCATCAACACTCTGATAGTCCACAGATTACAGAATGCCTAAAGATTTGCATCGGAAACTACTACAGGTCTTCCAGGCAACGATCAGAGGGTAGACTGTTTGAGACATTACTCCCATGGAGGAAAGTGCGCACGGTGACTGTTATATTCAATCCCGATGCAATTTCTGTGTTTCATCAACACTTTGAAGGTCCACAGATTACAGAATGCCTCCAGATGGCATCGGAAACTACTACAGGTCCTCCAGGAAACAATCAAAGCGTAGACTCTTTGAGAAATTACTCCAATGGAGGAAAGTGCGCATGGTGACTGCTGTATTCAATCCCGATGCAATTTCTGTCTTTCATCAACACTCTGATAGTCCACACATAACAGAAAGCCCCAAGGTGTGCATCGGAAACTTCTACTGGTCTTCCAGGGAACGATCAAAGCGTAAACTCTTTGAGACATTACTCCCATGGAGGAAAGTGCGCATGGTGACTGTTGTATTCAATCCCGATGCAATTTCTGTGTTTAATCAACTCTTTGAAGGTCCACAGATTACAGAATGCCACCAGATGTGCATCGGAAACTACTACTGGTCCTCCAGGAAAAGATCAAAGCGTAGACTGTTTGAGACATTAGTCCCATGGAGGAAAGTGCGCATGGTGACTGTTGTATTCAATCCCGATGCAATTTCTGTGTTTCATCAACACTCTGATAGTCCACAGATTACAGAATGCCTAAAGATTTGCTTTGGAAACTACTACAGGTCTTCCAGGCAACGATCATAGCGTAGATTGTTTGAGACATTACTCCCATGGAGGACAGTGCGCATGTTGACAATTGTATTCAATCCCGATGCAATATCTGTGTTTCATCAACACTTTGAAGGTCCACAGTTTACAGAAAGCCTCCAGATGTGCATCGGAAACTACTACTGTTCTTCCAGGAAACGATCAAAGCGTACACTGTTGGAGACGTTACTCCCATGGAGGAAAGTGCGCATGATGACTGTTGTATTCAATCCCGGTGCAATTTCTGTATTTCAACAACACTCTGATAGTCCACAGATTACAGAATGACACCAGATGTGCATCGGAAACTACTACTGGTTTTGCAGGGAACGACCAAAGCGTAGACTGTTTGAGACATTACTCCCATGGAGGAAAGTGCGCATGGTGACTGTTATATTCAATCCCGATGCAATTTCTGTGTTTCATCAAAACTTTGAATGTCCACAGATTACAGAATGCGTTCAGATGTGCATCGGAATCTACTACTGGTCTTCCAGGAAACGATCAAAGCGTAGACTGTTTGAGACATTACTCCCATGGAGGAAAGTGCGCATGATGACTGTTGTATTCAATCCCGGTGCAATTTCTGTGTTTCAACAACACTCTGATAGTCCACACATTACAGAATGCCCCAAGGTGTGCATCGGAAACTTCTACTGGTCTTCCAGGGAACGATCAAAGCGTAAACTGTTTGAGACATTACTCCCATGGAGGAAAGTGCCCATGGTGACTGTTGTATTCAATCCCGATGCAATTTCTGTGTTTAATCAACACTTTCAAAATTCCACAGATTACAGAATGCCTCCAGATGTGCATCGGAAACTACTACTGGTGTTCCAGGGAACGATCAAAGCGTAGACGGCTTGAGACAATATTCCAATGGAGGAAACTGCGCATGGAGACTGTTGTATTCAATACCGAGGCAATTTCTGTGTTTCAACAACACTCTGATAGTCCACAGATTACAGAATGACACCAGATGTGCATCGGAAACTACTACTGGTATTCCAGGGAACGATCAAAGCGTAGACTGTTTGAGACATTACTCCCATGGAGGAAAGTGCGCATGATGACTGTTGTATTCAATCCCGATGCAATTTCTGTGTTTCATCAACACTTTGAAGGTCCGCAGATTACAGAATGCCTTAGATGTGCATCGGAAACTACTAATGGTCTTCCAGGGAACGATCAAACCGTAGACTGATTGAGACATTACTCCCATATAGGGAAGTGCGCATGGTGACTGTTGTATTCAATCCCACATCAATTTCTGTGTTTCATCAACACTCTGACAGTCCACACATTACAGAATGCCTAAAGATGTGCATCGGAAACTACTACTGGTCTTACAGGGAACGATCAAAAGCGTACATTGTTTGAGACATAACTCCCATGGAGGACAGTGCGCATGGTGACTGTTGTATTAAATCCCGATGCAATATCTGTGTCTCATCAACATTTTGATGGTCCACAGATTACAGAAAGCCTCCAGATGTGCATCGAAAACTACTACTGGTATTCCAGGAAACGATCAAAACGTAGACGGATTGAGGCATTACTCCCATGGAGGGAAGTGCGCATGGTAACTGTTGTATTCAATCCCGATGCAATATCTGTGTTTCATCAACACATTGAAAGGCCACAGATTACAGAATCCGTCCAGATGTGCATCGGAAACTACTACTGGTCCTACAGGACCGATCAAAGCGTAGACTGTTTGTGAAATTACTCCCATGGAGGAAAGGGCGCATGGTGACTGTTGTATTCAATCCCGATGCAATTTCTGTGTTTCATCAACACTCTGACAGTCCACACATTACAGAATGCCCCAAGGTGTGCATCGGAAACTACTACTGGTCTTCCAGGGAACGATCAAAGCGTAAACTGTTTGAGACATTACTCCCATAGAGGAAAGTGCGCATGATGACTGTTGTATTCAATCCCGATACAGTTTCTGTGTTTCATCAACACTTTGAAGATCCGTAGATTACAGAATGCCTTCAAATGTGCATCGGAAACTACTACTGGTTTTCCAGGGAACGATCAAAGCGTAGACTGATTGAGACATTACTCCCATAGAGGGAAGTGCGCATGGTGAGTGTTGTATTCAATCCCATGGCAATTTCTGTGTTTCATCAACAATTTGATGGTCCACAGATTACAGAATGCCTCCAGATGTGCATCGGAAACTACTACTGGACATGCAGGGAACGATCAAATCGTAGACTGTTTGAGACACTACTCTCATGGAGGAAAGTGCGCATTGTGCGTGTTGTATTCAATCCTGATGCAATTTCTGTGTTTCATCAACCCTTTGATAGTCCACACATTACAGAATGCCCCCAGATGTGCATCTGAAACTTCTACTGGTCTTCCAGGGAACGATCAAAGCGTAGATTGTTTGAGGCATTACTCCCATGGAGGACAGTGCGCATGGTGACTGTTGTATTCATTCCCGATGCAATTTCTGTGTTTCATCAACACCTTGAAGGTCCACAGATTACAGAATGCCTCCAGATGGCATCGGAAACTACTACTGGTCCTCCAGGAAACGATCAAAGCGTACACTGTTTGAGAAATTACTCCCAAGGAGGAAAGTGCGCATGGTGACTGTTGTATTCAATTCCGATGCAATTTCTGTGTTTCATCAACACTCTGATAGTCCACACAGTACAGAATGCCCCAAGGTGTGCATCGGAAACTATTACTGGTCTTCCAGGGAACGATCAAAGCGTAGACTGATTGAGACATTACTCCCATAGAGGGAAGTGCGCATGGTGAGTGTTGTATTCAATCAAATGGCAATTTCTGTGTTTCATCAACAATTTGATGGTCCACAGATTACAGAAAGCCTCCAGATGTGCATCGAAAACTACTACTGGTATTCCAATAAACGATCAAAACGTAGACGGATTGAGACATTACTCCCATGGAGGGAAGTGCGCATGGTAACTGTTGTATTCAATCCCGATGCAATTTCTGTGTTTCATCAACACATTGAAATGCCACAGATTACAGAATGCGTCCAGATGTGCATCGGAAACTACTACTGGTCTTCCAGGGAACGATCAAAGCGTAGACTGATTGAGACATAACTCCCATAGAGGGAAGTGCGCATGGTGAGTGTTGTATTTAATCCTGATGCAATTTCTGTGTTTCATCAACACTTTGAAGGACCACAGATTACAGAATGCCTCCAGATGGCATCGGAAACTACTACTGGTCCTCCAGGAAACGATCAAAGCGTAGACTGTTTGAGAAATTACTCCCATGGAGGAACGTGCGCATGGTGACTGTTGTATTCAATCCCGATGCAATTTCTGTGTTTCATCAACACTCTGATAGTCCACACATTACAGAATGCCCCAAGGTGTGCATCGGAAACTACTACTGGTCTTCCAGGGAACGATCAAAGCGTAAACTGTTTGAGACATTACTCCCATGGTGGACAGTGCGCATGGTGACTGTTGTATTCAATACCGATGCAATTTCTGTGTTTCATCAACACTCTGATAGTCCACACATTACAGAATGCCTAAAGATGTGCATCGGAAACTAGTACTGGTCTTCCAGGGAACGATCAAAGCGTAGACTGTTTGAGACATTACTCCCATAGAGGAAAGTGCGCATGATGACTGTTGTATTCAATCCCGATACAATTTCTGTGTTTCATCAACACTTTGAAGGTCCGCAGATTACAGAATGCCTTCAGATGTGCATCGGAAACTACTACTGGTCTTCCAGGGAACGATCAAAGCGTAGACTGATTGAGACATTACTCCCATAGAGGGAAGTGCGCATGGTTACTGTTGTATTCAATCCCACAACAATTTCTGTGTTTCATCAACACTTTGATGGTCCACAGATTACAAAATGCATCCAGATGTGCATCGGAAACTACTACTGGTCATGCAGGGAACGTTCAAAGCGTAGACTGTTTGAGACACTACTCCCATGGAGGATAGTGCGCATGGTGCGTGTTGTATTCAATCCTGATGCAATTTCTTTGTTTCATCAACCCTCTGATAGTCCACACATTACAGAATGCCCCCAGATGTGAATCTGAAACTTCTACTGGTCTTCCAGGGAACGATCAAAGCGTAGATTGTTTGAGGCATTACTCCCATGGAGGACAGTGCGCATGGTGACTGTTGTATTCATTCCCGATGCCATTTCTGTGCTTCATCAACACTTTGAAGGTCCACAGATTACAGAATGCCTCCAGATGGCATCGGAAACTACTACTGGTCCTCCAGGAAACGATCAAAGCGTAGACTGTTTGAGAAATTACTCCCATGGAGGAAAGTGCGCATGGTGACTGTTGTATTGAATCCCGATGCAATTTCTGTGTTTCATCAACACTCTGATAGTCCACACTTTACAGAATGCCCCAAGGTGTGCATCGGAAACTATTACTGGCCTTCCAGGGAACGATCGAAGCGTAAACTGGTTGAGACATTTCTCCCATGGAGGAAGGTGCACATGGTAACTGTTGTATTCAATCCCGATGCAATATCTGTGTTTCATCAACACTTTGAAAGGCCACAGATTACAGAATGCCTCCAGATGTGCATCGGAAACTACTACTGGTCTTCCAGGGAACGATCAAAGCGTAGACTGTTGGAGACATTACTCCCATGGAGGAAAGTGCGCATGATGACTGTTGTATTCAATCCCGATGCAATTTCTGTGTTTCATCAACATTTTGAAGGTCCGCAGATTACAGAATGCCTTCAGATGTGCATCGGAAACTACTACTGGTCTTCCAGGGAACGATCAAATCGTAGACTGATTGACACATTACTCCCATAGAGGGAAGTGCGCATGGTGACTGTTGTATTCAATCCCACGGCAATTTCTGTGTTTCATCAACACTTTGATTGTCAACATATTACAGAATGCCTCCAGATGTGCATCGGAAACTACTACTGGTAATGCAGGGAACGATCAAAGCGTAGACTGTTTGAGACACTACTCCCATGGAGGAAAGTGCGCATGGTGAGGATTGTATTCGATCCTGATGCATGTTCTGTGTTTCATCAACACTCTGATAGTCCACACATTACAGAATGCCCCCAGATGTGCATCTGAAACTTCTACTGGTCTTCCAGGGAACGATCAAAGCGTAAACTGTTTGAGACATTACCCCCATGGAGGGAAGTGCGCATGTTGACTGTTGTATTCAATCCCGATGCAATTTCTGTGTATCATCAACACTCTGATAGTAAACAGATTGCAGAATGCCTGAAAATGTGCATCGGAAACTACTACTGGTCCTCCAGGAAACGATCAAACCGTAGACTGTTTGAGACATTACTCCCATGGAGGAAAATGCGCATGGTGACTGTTGTATTCAATCCCGATTTAATTTCTGTGTTTCATCAACACTCTGATAGTCAACACATTACCTAATGCCCCCAGATGTGCATCGGAAACTACTACTGCTCTTTCAGGGAACGATCAAAGCGTTAACTGTTTGAGACATTACTCCTATGGAGGAAAGTGCGCATGGTGACTGCTGTATTCAATCCCGATGCAATTTCTGTGTTTCATCAACACTCTGATAGTCCACAGATAACAGAATGCCTAAAGATGTGCATCGGAAACTACTACAGGCCCTCCAGAGAACGATCAAAGCGTAGACTGTTTGAGACAATATTCCCATGAAGGAAAGTGCGCATGGTGACTGTTGTATTCAATCCCGATGCAATTTCTGTGTTTCATCAACACTCTGATAGTCCACACAATACAGAATGCCCCAAGGTTTGCATCGGAAACTACTACTGGTCCTCCAGGAAACGATCAAAGCGTAGACTGTATGAGACATTACTCCCATGGACGGAAGTGCGCATGGTGACTGTTGTACTCAATCCCACGGCAATTTCTGTGTTTCATCAACACTTTGATGGTCCACAGATTACAGAACGCCTCCAGATATGCATCGGAAACTACTACTGGTCATGCAGGGAACGATCAAAGCGTAGACTGATTGAGACCTTACTCCCATGGAGGAAAGTGCGCATGGTGACTGCTTTATTCAATCGCGATGCAATTTTGTGTTTCATCAACACCTTGAGAGTCCACAGATAACAGAATGCCTCCAGATGGCATCGGAAACTACTACTGGTCCTCCAGGAAACGATCAAGGCGTAGACTGTTTGAGAAATTACTCCGTTGGAGGAAAGTGCACATGGTGACTGTTGTATTCATTCCCGATGCAATTTCTGTGTTTCATCAACACTCTGATAGTCCACTCATTACAGAATGCCCCAAGGTGTGCATCGGAAACTACTACTGGTCTTCAAGGGAACGATCAAAGCGTAAACTGTTTGAGACATTACTCCCATGGAGGGAAGTGCGCATGGTGACTGTTGTATTCAATCCCGATGCAATTTATGTGTTTCTTCATCACTCTGATAGTCCACACATTACAGAATGCCCCAAGGTGTGCATCGGAAACTACTACTGGTCTTCTAGGGAACGATCAAAGCGTAAACTGTTTGAGACATTACTCCCATGGAGGAAAGTGCGCATGGTGACTGTTGTATTCAATCCCGATTCAATTTCTGTGTTTCAACAACACTCTGATAGTCCACAGATTACAGAATGACACCAGATGTGCATCGGAAACTACTACTGGTCTTCCAGGGAACGATCAAAGCGAAGACTGTTTGAGACATTACTCCCATGGAGGAAAGTGCGCATGGTGACTTGTATTCAATCCCGATGCAATTTCTGTGATTCATCAATACTTTGAAGGGCCACAGATTACAGAATGCCTCCATATGTGCATCGGAAACTACTACTGGTCCTACAGGAATCGATCAAAGCGTAGACTGTATGAGACATTACTCCTATGGAGGAAAGTGCGCATGGTGACTGTTGTATTCAATCCCGATGCAATATCTGTGTTTCATCAACTCTTTGAAGGTCCACAGATTACAGAACGCCTACAGGTGTGCATCGGAAACTACTACTGGCCTTGCAGGAAGCGATCAAAGCGTAGACTGTTTGAGACATTACTCCCATGGAGGAAAGTGCGCATGGTGACTGTTGTATTCAATCCCGATGCAATTTCTGTGTTGCATCAACACTCTGATAGTCCACAGATTACAGAATGCCTAAAGATGTGCATCGGAAACTACTACAGGTCTTCCAGGGCACGATCAAATCGTAGACTGTTTGAGACAATATTCCCATGGAGGAAAATGCGCATGGTGAGTGTTGTATTCAATCCCAATGCAATTTCTGTGTTTCATCAACACTTTGAAGGTCCATAGATTACAGAATGCCTCTAGATGTGCATCGGAAACTACTATTGCTCCTCCAGGAAACGATCAAAGCGTAGACTGTTTGAGACATTACTCCTATGGAGGACAGTGCGCATGATGACTGTTGTATTCAATCCCGAAGCAATTTCTGTGTTTCATCAACACTTTGAAGGTCCACAGATTACAAAATGCCTCCAGATGTGCATCGGAAACTACTACTGGTCCTCCAGGAAACGATCTAACCGTAGACTGAGACATTACTCCAATGGAGGAAAGTGGGCATGGTGACTGTTGTATTCAATCCCATGGCAATTTCTGTGTTTCATCAACACTTTGATGGTCCACAGATTATAGAATGCCTCCAGATGAGCATCGGAAACTACTACAGGTCTTCCAGGCAACGATCATAGCGTAGATTGTTTGAGACATTACTCCCATGGAGGACAGTGCGCATGGTGACAGTTGTATTCAATCCCGATGCAATTTCTGTGTTTCATCATCTCTCTGATAGTATACAGATTACAAAATGACCCCAGATGTGCATCGGAAACTACTACTGGTGTTCCAGGGAACGATCAAAGCGTAGACATCTTGAGACAATATTCCCATGGAGGAAACTGCGCCTGGAGACTGTTGTATTCAATCCCGAGGCAATTTCTGTGTTTCATCAACACTTTGAAGGTCCACAGATTACAGAATGCATCCAGATGGCATCGGAAACTACTACTGGTCCTCCAGGAAACGATCAAAGCGTAGACTGTTTGAGAAATTACTCCCATGGAAGAAAGTGCGCATGGTGACTGTTGTATTCAATCCCGATGCAATTTCTGTGTTTCATCAACACTCTGAAAGTCCACACATTACAGAATGCCCCAAGGTGTGCATCGGAAACTACTACTGGTCTTCAAGGGAACGATCAAAGCGTAAACTGTTTGAGACATTACTCCCATGGAGAAAAGTGCGCATGGTGACTGTTGTATTCAATCCCGATGCAATTTCTGTGTTTCATCATCACTCTGATAGTATACAGATTACAGAATGTCCCCAGATGTGTATCGGAAACTACTACTGGTGTTCCAGGGAACGATCAAAGCGTAGACGGCTTGAGACGATAATCCCATGGAGGAAACTGCGCATGGAGACTTTTGTATTCAATCCCGAGGCAATTTCTGTGCTTCATCAACACTTTGAAGGTCCACAGATTACAGAATGCCTCCAGATGGCATCGGAAACTACTACTGGTCCTCCAGCAAACGATCAAAGCGTAGACTGTTTGAGAAATTACTCCCATGAAGGAAAGTGCGCATGGTAACTGTTGTATTCAATCCCGATGCAGTTTCTGTGTTTCATCAACACTCTGATAGTCCACACATTACAGAATGCCTAATGATGTGCATCGGAAACTACTACTGGTCTTCCAGGGAACGATCAAAGCGTAAACTGTTTGAGACATTACTCCCATGGAGGAAAGTGCGCATGGTGACTGTTGTATTCAATCCCGATGCAATTTCTGTGTTTCATCATCACTCTGATAGTATACAGATTACAGAATGTCCCCAGATGTGTATCGGAAACTACTACTGGTATTCCAGGAAACGATCAAAGCGTAGACTTTTTGAGACATTACTCCCTTGGAAGAAAGTGAGCATGGTGACTGGTGTATTCAATCCCGATGCAATTTCTGTGTTTCCACAACACTCTGATAGTTCACAGATTACAGAATGACACCAGGTGTGCTTCGGAAACTACTACTGGTTTACCAATGAACGATCAAAGCGTAGACTGTTTGAGACATTACTCCCATGGAGGAAAGTCCGCATGGTGACTTGTATTCAATCCCGATGCAATTTCTGTGTTTCATCAACACTTTGAAGGTCCGCAGATTACAGAATGCCTTCAGATGTGCATCGGAAACTACTACTGGTCTTCCAGGGAACGATCAAAGCGTAGCCTGATTGAGACATTACTCCCATGGAGGAGAGTGCGCATGGTGACTTGTATTCAATCCCGATGCAATTTCTGTGTTTCATCAACACTCTGATAGTCCACACATTACAGAATGCCCCAAGGTGTGCATCGGAAACTACTACTGCTCTTCCAGGGAACGATCAAAGCGTTAACTGTTTGAGACATTACTCCCATGGAGGAAAGTGCGCATGGTGACTGTTGTATTCAATCCCGATGCAATTTCTGTGTTTCATCAACACTCTGATAGTCCACAGATTACAGAATGCCTAAAGATGTGCATCGGAATCTACTACAGGTCTTCCAGAGAACGATCAAAGCGTAGACTGTTTGAGACAATATTCCAATGGAGGAAAGTGCGCATGGTGACTGTTGTATTCAATCACGATGCATTTTCTGTGTTTAATCAACACTTTGAAGGTCCACAGATTACAGAATGCCTCCAGATGTGCATCGGAAACTACTACTGGTCCTCCAGGAAACGATAAAAGCATAGACTGTTTGAGACATTACACCCATGGAGGGAAGTGCGCATGGTGACTGTTGTACTGAATCCCACGGCAATTTCTGTGTTTCATCAACACTTTGATGGTCCACAGATTACAGAATGCCTCCAGATGTGCATCGGAATCTACTACTGGTCATGCAGGGAACGATCAAAGCGTAGACTGATTGAGACATTACTCCCATGGAGGAAAGTGCGCATGGTGACTGTTGTATTCAATCCCGATGCAATTTCTGTGTTTCATCAACACTCTGATAGTCCACACATTACAGAATGCCCAAGGTGTGCATCGGAAACTACTACTGGTCTTCCAGGGAACGATCAAAGCGTAGCCTGATTGAGACATTACTCCCATGGAGGAAAGTACGCATGGTGACTGTTGTATTCAATCCCGATGCAATTTCTGTGTTTCATCAACACTCTGATAGTCCACAGATTACAGAATGCCTAAAGATGTGCATCGGAAACTACTACAGGCCTTCCACAGAACGATCAAAGCGTAGACTGTTTGAGACAATATTCCCATGGAGGAAAGTGTGCATGGTGACTGTTGTATTCAATCACGATGCAATTTCTGTGTTTAATCAACACTTTGAAGGTATACAGATTACAGAATGCCTCCAGATGTGCATCGGAAACTACTACTGGTCCTCCAGGAAACGATCAAAGCGTAGACTGTTTGAGACATTACTCCCATGGAGAGAAGTGCGAATGGTGACTGTTGCACTCAATCCCATGGCAATTTCTGTGTTTCATCAACACTTTGATTGTCCACAGATTACAGAATGCCTCCAGATGTGCATCGGAAACTACTACTGGTCATGCAGGGAACGATCAAAGCGTAGACTGATTGAGACATTACTCCCATGGAGGAAAGTGCGCATGGTGACTTTTGTATTCAATCGCGATGCAGTTTCTGTGTTTCATCAACACCTTGAGAGTTCACAGATTACAGAATGCCTCCAGATGGCATCGGAAACTACCACTGGTCCTCCAGGAAACGATCAAGGCGTAGACTGTTTGAGAAATTACTCTCACGGAGGAAAGTGCGCATGGTGACTGTTGTATTCAATCCCGATGCAATTTCTGTATTTCATCAACACTCTGATAGTCCACACATTACAGAATAGCCCAAGGTGTGCATCGGAAACTACTACTGGTGTTCCAGGGAACGATCAAAGCGTAAACTGTTTGAGACATTACTCAAATGGAGGGAAGTGCGCATGGTGACTGTTCTATTCAATCCCGATGCAATTTCTGTGTTTCATCAACACTCTGATAGTCCACAGATTACAGAATGCCTGAAGACGTGCATCGGAAACAACTACAGGTCTTCCAGGGAACGATCAAAGCGTAGATTGTTTGAACCATTACTCCCATGGAGGACAGTGCGCATGTTGACTGTTGTATTCAATCAAGATGCAATTTCAGTGTTTCATCAACACTTTGAAGGTCCACAGATTACAGAATGCCTCCAGATGGCATCGGAAACTACTACTGGTCCTCCAGGAAACGATCAAAGCGTAGACTGTTTGAGAAATTACTCCCATGGAGGAAAGTGCGCATGGTGACTGTTGTATTCAATCCCGAAGCAATTTCTGTGTATCATCAACTCTCTGATAGTCCACACATTACAGAATGCCCCAAGGTGTGCATCGGAAACTACTACTGGTCTTCCAGGGAACGATCAAAGCGTAAACTGTTTGAGACATTACTCCCATGGAGGAAAGTGCGCATGGTGACTGTTGTATTCAATCCCGATGCAATTTCTGTGTTTCAACAACACTCTGATAGTCCACAGATTACAGAATGACACCAGATGTGCATCGGAAACTACTACAGGTCTTCCAGGCAACGATCATAACATAGATTGTTTGAGACATTACTCCCATGGTGGACAGTGCGCCTGGTGACAGTTGTATTCAATCCCGATGCAATTTCTGTGTTTCATCAACACTTTCAAGGTCCACAGATTACAGAAAGCCTCCAGATGTGTATCGGAAACTACTACTGTTCTTCCAGTAAACGATCAAAACGTAGACTATTTCAGACCTTACTCCCATGGAGAAAAGTGCGCATGATGACTGTTGTATTCAATCCCGATGCAATTTCTGTGTTTCGACAACACTCTGATAGTCCACAGATTACAGAATGACACCAGATGTGCATCGGATATTACTACTGGTCTTGCAGGGAACGATCAAAGCGTAGACTGTTTGAGACATTACTCCCATGGAAGAAAGTGCGCATGGTGACTGTTGAATTCAATCCCGCGGCAATTTCTGTGTTTCATCAACACTTTGAAGGTCCACAGATTACAGAATGCCTCCAGATGTGCATCGGAAACTACTACTGGCCTTGCAGGGAACGATCAAAGCGTAGACTGTTTCAGACATTACTCCCATGGTGGAAAGTGCGCATGGTGTCTGTTGTATTCAATCCCGATGCAATTTCTGTGTTTCATCAACACTCTGATAGTCCACACATTACAGAATGCCCCCAGATGTCCATCGGAAACTACTACTGGTCTTCCAGGGAACGATCAAAGCGTAAACTGTTTGAGACATTTCTCCCATATAGGAAAGTGCGCATGGTGACTGTTGTATTGAATCCCTATGCAATATCTGTGTTTCATCATCACTCTGATAGTATACAGATTACAGAATGCCTAAAGATGTGCATCGGAAACTACTACTGGTGTTCCAGGGAACGATCATAGCGTAGACAGCTTGAGACAATATTCCCATGGAGGAAACTGCGCATGGAAACTGTTGTATTCAATCCCGAGGCAATTTCTGTGTTTCATCAACACTTTGAAGGTCCACAGATTACAGAATGCATCCAGATGGCATCGGAAACTATTACTGGTTCTCCAGGAAACGATCAAAGCGTAGACTGTTTGAGAAATTACTCTCATGGAGGAAACTGCGCATGGTGACTATTGTATTCAATCCCACGGCAATTTCTGTGTTTCATCAACACCCTGAAAGTCCACACATTACAGAATGCCCCAAGGTGTGCATCGGAAACTACTACTGGTCTTCAAGGGAACGATCAAAGCGTAGACTGTTTGAGACATTACTCCCATGGAAGAAAGTGCGCATGGTGACTGTTGTATTCAATCCCGATGCAATTTCTGTGTTTCAACAAAACTCTGATAGTTCACAGATTACAGAATGACACCAGGTGTGCATCGGAAACTACTAATGGTCTTAAAATGAACGATCAATTCGTAGACTGTTTGAGACATTACTCCCATGGAAGAAAGTGCGCATGGTGACTTGTATTCAATCCCGATGCAATTTCTGTGTTTCATCAACACTTTGAAGGTCCGCAGATTACAGAATGCCTTCAGATGTGCATCGGAAACTACTACTGGTCTTCCAGGGAACGATCAAAGCGTAGACTGATTGAGACATTACTCCCATGGAGGAGAGTACGCATGGTGACTGTTGTATTCAATCCCGATGCAATTTCTGTGTTTCATCAACACTTTGAAGGTCCACAGATTACAGAATGCCTCCAGATGTGAATCGGAAACTACTACAGGTCTTCCAGGGAACGATCAAAGTGTAGACTGTTTGAGACAATATTCCCATTGATTAAAGTGCGCATGGTGGCTGTTGTATTCAATCCCGATGCGATTTTTGTGTTTCATCAATACCTTGAATGTCCACAGGTTACAGAATGCCTCCAGAAGTGCATCGGAAACTACTACTGGTCCTCCAGGAAAGGATCAAACCTCAGATTGTTTGAGACATTACTCCCATGGAGGAAAGTGCGCATGGTGACTGTTGTATTCAATCCCACGGCAATTTCTGTGTTTCATCAACACTTTGATGGTCCACAGATTACAGAATGCCTCCAGATGTGCATCGGAAACTACTACTGTTCTTCCAGGAAACGATCAAAGCGTAGACCGCTTGAGACCTTACTCTCATGGAGGAAAGTGCGCATGGTGACTGTTGTATTCGATCCCGATGCAATTTCTGTGTTTCAACAACACTCTGATAGTCCACAGATTACAGAATGACACCAGATGTGCATCGGAAACTACTACTGGTCTTGCAGGGAACGATCAAAGCGTAGACTGTTTGAGACATTACTCCCATGGACGAAAGTGCGCATGGTGAATGTTATATTCAATCCTGATGCAATTTCTGTGTTTCATCAAAACTTTGAATGTCCACAGATTACAAAATGCCTCCAGATGTACATCGGAATCTACTACTGGTCTTCCAGGAAACGATCAAAGCGTAGACTGTTTGAGACATTACTCCCATGGAGGAAAGTGCGCATGGTGACTGTTGTATTCAATCCCGATGCAATATCTGTGTTTCATCAACACTTTGAAAGGCCACAGATTACAGAATGCCTCCAGATGTGCATCGGAAACTACTAGTGGTCCTACAGGACCGATCAAAGCGTAGACTGTTTGAGACATTACTCCCATGGAGGAAAGTGCGCATGGTGACTGTTGTATTCAATCCCGATGCAATTTCTTTGTTTCATCAACACTTTGAAGGTCCACAGATTACAGAATGCCTCCAGATGTGCATCGGAAACTACTACTGGTCCTCTAGGAAACGATCAAAGCGTAGACTGTTTGAGACATTACTCCCATGGAGGAAAGTGCGCATGTTGACTGTTGTATTCAATCCCGATGCAATTTCTGTGTTTCATCAACACTCTGATAGTCCACACATTACAGAATGCCTAAAGATGTGCATCGGAAACTACTACTGCTCTTCCAGGGAACGATCAAAGCGTTAACTAATTGAGACATTACTCCCATGGAGGAAAGTGCGCATGGGGACTGTTGTATTCAATCCCGATGCAATTTCTGTGTTTCGTCAACACTCTGATAGTCCACAGATTACAGAATGCCTAAAGATGTGCATCGGAAACTACTACAGGTCCTCCAGAGAACGATCAAAGCGTAGACTCTTTGAGACAATATTCCCATGGAGGAAAGTGCGCATGTTGACTGTTGTATTCAATCCCGATGCAATTTCTGTGTTTCATCAACACTCTGATAGTCCACACATTACAGAATGCCCCAAGGTGTGCATCGGAAACTACTACTGCTCTTCCAGGGAACGATCAAAGCGTTAACTGTTTGAGACATTACTCCCATGGAGGAAAGTGCGCATGGTGACTGTTGTATTCAATCCCGATGCAATTTCTGTGTTTCATCAACACTCTGATAGTCCACAGATTACAGAATGCCTAAAGATGTGCATCGGAATCTACTACAGGTCTTCCAGAGAACGATCAAAGCGTAGACTGTTTGAGACAATATTCCAATGGAGGAAAGTGCGCATGGTGACTGTTGTATTCAATCACGATGCATTTTCTGTGTTTAATCAACACTTTGAAGGTCCACAGATTACAGAATGCCTCCAGATGTGCATCGGAAACTACTACTGGTCCTCCAGGAAACGATAAAAGCATAGACTGTTTGAGACATTACACCCATGGAGGGAAGTGCGCATGGTGACTGTTGTACTGAATCCCACGGCAATTTCTGTGTTTCATCAACACTTTGATGGTCCACAGATTACAGAATGCCTCCAGATGTGCATCGGAATCTACTACTGGTCATGCAGGGAACGATCAAAGCGTAGACTGATTGAGACATTACTCCCATGGAGGAAAGTGCGCATGGTGACTGTTGTATTCAATCCCGATGCAATTTCTGTGTTTCATCAACACTCTGATAGTCCACACATTACAGAATGCCCAAGGTGTGCATCGGAAACTACTACTGGTCTTCCAGGGAACGATCAAAGCGTAGCCTGATTGAGACATTACTCCCATGGAGGAAAGTGCGCATGGTGACTGTTGTATTCAATCCCGATGCAATTTCTGTGTTTCATCAACACTCTGATAGTCCACAGATTACAGAATGCCTAAAGATGTGCATCGGAAACTACTACAGGCCTTCCACAGAACGATCAAAGCGTAGACTGTTTGAGACAATATTCCCATGGAGGAAAGTGTGCATGGTGACTGTTGTATTCAATCACGATGCAATTTCTGTGTTTAATCAACACTTTGAAGGTATACAGATTACAGAATGCCTCCAGATGTGCATCGGAAACTACTACTGGTCCTCCAGGAAACGATCAAAGCGTAGACTGTTTGAGACATTACTCCCATGGAGAGAAGTGCGAATGGTGACTGTTGCACTCAATCCCATGGCAATTTCTGTGTTTCATCAACACTTTGATTGTCCACAGATTACAGAATGCCTCCAGATGTGCATCGGAAACTACTACTGGTCATGCAGGGAACGATCAAAGCGTAGACTGATTGAGACATTACTCCCATGGAGGAAAGTGCGCATGGTGACTTTTGTATTCAATCGCGATGCAGTTTCTGTGTTTCATCAACACCTTGAGAGTTCACAGATTACAGAATGCCTCCAGATGGCATCGGAAACTACCACTGGTCCTCCAGGAAACGATCAAGGCGTAGACTGTTTGAGAAATTACTCTCACGGAGGAAAGTGCGCATGGTGACTGTTGTATTCAATCCCGATGCAATTTCTGTATTTCATCAACACTCTGATAGTCCACACATTACAGAATAGCCCAAGGTGTGCATCGGAAACTACTACTGGTGTTCCAGGGAACGATCAAAGCGTAAACTGTTTGAGACATTACTCAAATGGAGGGAAGTGCGCATGGTGACTGTTCTATTCAATCCCGATGCAATTTCTGTGTTTCATCAACACTCTGATAGTCCACAGATTACAGAATGCCTGAAGACGTGCATCGGAAACAACTACAGGTCTTCCAGGGAACGATCAAAGCGTAGATTGTTTGAACCATTACTCCCATGGAGGACAGTGCGCATGTTGACTGTTGTATTCAATCAAGATGCAATTTCAGTGTTTCATCAACACTTTGAAGGTCCACAGATTACAGAATGCCTCCAGATGGCATCGGAAACTACTACTGGTCCTCCAGGAAACGATCAAAGCGTAGACTGTTTGAGAAATTACTCCCATGGGGGAAAGTGCGCATGGTGACTGTTGTATTCAATCCCGAAGCAATTTCTGTGTATCATCAACTCTCTGATAGTCCACACATTACAGAATGCCCCAAGGTGTGCATCGGAAACTACTACTGGTCTTCCAGGGAACGATCAAAGCGTAAACTGTTTGAGACATTACTCCCATGGAGGAAAGTGCGCATGGTGACTGTTGTATTCAATCCCGATGCAATTTCTGTGTTTCAACAACACTCTGATAGTCCACAGATTACAGAATGACACCAGATGTGCATCGGAAACTACTACAGGTCTTCCAGGCAACGATCATAACATAGATTGTTTGAGACATTACTCCCATGGTGGACAGTGAGCCTGGTGACAGTTGTATTCAATCCCGATGCAATTTCTGTGTTTCATCAACACTTTGAAGGTCCACAGATTACAGAAAGCCTCCAGATGTGTATCGGAAACTACTACTGTTCTTCCAGTAAACGATCAAAACGTAGACTATTTCAGACCTTACTCCCATGGAGAAAAGTGCGCATGATGACTGTTGTATTCAATCCCGATGCAATTTCTGTGTTTCGACAACACTCTGATAGTCCACAGATTACAGAATGACACCAGATGTGCATCGGAAATTACTACTGGTCTTGCAGGGAACGATCAAAGCGTAGACTGTTTGAGACATTACTCCCATGGAAGAAAGTGCGCATGGTGACTGTTGAATTCAATCCCGCGGCAATTTCTGTGTTTCATCAACACTTTGAAGGTCCACAGATTACAGAATGCCTCCAGATGTGCATCGGAAACTACTACTGGCCTTGCAGGGAACGATCAAAGCGTAGACTGTTTCAGACATTACTCCCATGGTGGAAAGTGCGCATGGTGTCTGTTGTATTCAATCCCGATGCAATTTCTGTGTTTCATCAACACTCTGATAGTCCACACATTACAGAATGCCCCCAGATGTCCATCGGAAACTACTACTGGTCTTCCAGGGAACGATCAAAGCGTAAACTGTTTGAGACATTTCTCCCATATAGGAAAGTGCGCATGGTGACTGTTGTATTGAATCCCTATGCAATATCTGTGTTTCATCATCACTCTGATAGTATACAGATTACAGAATGCCTAAAGATGTGCATCGGAAACTACTACTGGTGTTCCAGGGAACGATCATAGCGTAGACAGCTTGAGACAATATTCCCATGGAGGAAACTGCGCATGGAAACTGTTGTATTCAATCCCGAGGCAATTTCTGTGTTTCATCAACACTTTGAAGGTCCACAGATTACAGAATGCATCCAGATGGCATCGGAAACTATTACTGGTTCTCCAGGAAACGATCAAAGCGTAGACTGTTTGAGAAATTACTCTCATGGAGGAAACTGCGCATGGTGACTGTTGTATTCAATCCCACGGCAATTTCTGTGTTTCATCAACACCCTGAAAGTCCACACATTACAGAATGCCCCAAGGTGTGCATCGGAAACTACTACTGGTCTTCAAGGGAACGATCAAAGCGTAGACTGTTTGAGACATTACTCCCATGGAAGAAAGTGCGCATGGTGACTGTTGTATTCAATCCCGATGCAATTTCTGTGTTTCAACAAAACTCTGATAGTTCACAGATTACAGAATGACACCAGGTGTGCATCGGAAACTACTAATGGTCTTAAAATGAACGATCAATTCGTAGACTGTTTGAGACATTACTCCCATGGAAGAAAGTGCGCATGGTGACTTGTATTCAATCCCGATGCAATTTCTGTGTTTCATCAACACTTTGAAGGTCCGCAGATTACAGAATGCCTTCAGATGTGCATCGGAAACTACTACTGGTCTTCCAGGGAACGATCAAAGCGTAGACTGATTGAGACATTACTCCCATGGAGGAGAGTACGCATGGTGACTGTTGTATTCAATCCCGATGCAATTTCTGTGTTTCATCAACACTTTGAAGGTCCACAGATTACAGAATGCCTCCAGATGTGAATCGGAAACTACTACAGGTCTTCCAGGGAACGATCAAAGTGTAGACTGTTTGAGACAATATTCCCATTGATTAAAGTGCGCATGGTGGCTGTTGTATTCAATCCCGATGCGATTTTTGTGTTTCATCAATACCTTGAATGTCCACAGGTTACAGAATGCCTCCAGAAGTGCATCGGAAACTACTACTGGTCCTCCAGGAAAGGATCAAACCTCAGATTGTTTGAGACATTACTCCCATGGAGGAAAGTGCGCATGGTGACTGTTGTATTCAATCCCACGGCAATTTCTGTGTTTCATCAACACTTTGATGGTCCACAGATTACAGAATGCCTCCAGATGTGCATCGGAAACTACTACTGTTCTTCCAGGAAACGATCAAAGCGTAGACTGCTTGAGACCTTACTCTCATGGAGGAAAGTGCGCATGGTGACTGTTGTATTCGATCCCGATGCAATTTCTGTGTTTCAACAACACTCTGATAGTCCACAGATTACAGAATGACACCAGATGTGCATCGGAAACTACTACTGGTCTTGCAGGGAACGATCAAAGCGTAGACTGTTTGAGACATTACTCCCATGGACGAAAGTGCGCATGGTGAATGTTATATTCAATCCTGATGCAATTTCTGTGTTTCATCAAAACTTTGAATGTCCACAGATTACAAAATGCCTCCAGATGTACATCGGAATCTACTACTGGTCTTCCAGGAAACGATCAAAGCGTAGACTGTTTGAGACATTACTCCCATGGAGGAAAGTGCGCATGGTGACTGTTGTATTCAATCCCGATGCAATATCTGTGTTTCATCAACACTTTGAAAGGCCACAGATTACAGAATGCCTCCAGATGTGCATCGGAAACTACTAGTGGTCCTACAGGACCGATCAAAGCGTAGACTGTTTGAGACATTACTCCCATGGAGGAAAGTGCGCATGGTGACTGTTGTATTCAATCCCGATGCAATTTCTTTGTTTCATCAACACTTTGAAGGTCCACAGATTACAGAATGCCTCCAGATGTGCATCGGAAACTACTACTGGTCCTCTAGGAAACGATCAAAGCGTAGACTGTTTGAGACATTACTCCCATGGAGGAAAGTGCGCATGTTGACTGTTGTATTCAATCCCGATGCAATTTCTGTGTTTCATCAACACTCTGATAGTCCACACATTACAGAATGCCTAAAGATGTGCATCGGAAACTACTACTGCTCTTCCAGGGAACGATCAAAGCGTTAACTAATTGAGACATTACTCCCATGGAGGAAAGTGCGCATGGGGACTGTTGTATTCAATCCCGATGCAATTTCTGTGTTTCGTCAACACTCTGATAGTCCACAGATTACAGAATGCCTAAAGATGTGCATCGGAAACTACTACAGGTCCTCCAGAGAACGATCAAAGCGTAGACTCTTTGAGACAATATTCCCATGGAGGAAAGTGCGCATGTTGACTGTTGTATTCAATCCCGATGCAATTTCTGTGTTTCATCAACACTCTGATAGTCCACACATTACAGAATGCCTAAAGATGTGCATCGGAAACTACTACTGGTCTTCCAGGGAACGATCAAAAGCGTAGATTATTTGAGACATTACTCCCATGGAGGACAGTGCTAATGTGACTGTTGTATTCAATCCCGATGCAATTTCTGTGTCTCACCAACATTTTGAAGGTCCACAGATTACAGAAAGAATCCAGTTGTGCATCGAAAACTACTACCGGTATTCCAGGAAACGATCAAATCGTAGACTATTTGAGACATTACTCCCATGGAGGAAAGTGCGCATGGTGACTGTTGTATTCAATCCCGATGCAATTTCTGTGTTTCAACAACACTCTGATAGTCCACAGATTACAGAATGACACCAGATGTGCATCGGAAACTACTACTGGTCTTCCAGAGACGATCAAAGCGTAAATTGTTTGAGACATTACTCCCTTGGCGGAAAGTGTGCATGGTGACTTGCATTCAATCCCGATGCAATTTCTGTGTTACATCAACACTTTGAAGGTCCGCAGATTACAGAAAGCCTTCAGATGTGCATCGCAAACTACTACTGGTCTTCCAGGTAACGATCAAAGCGTAGACTGATTGAGACATTACTCCCATGGCGGAAAGTGCGCATGGTGAATGTTATATTCAATCCTGATGTAATTTCTGTGTTTCATCAAAACTTTGAATGTCCACAGATTACAGAATGCCTGTAGATGTGCATCGGAATCTACTACTGGTTCTACAGGAATCGATCAAAGCGTAGACTGTTTGAGACATTACTCCCATGGAGGAAAGTGCGCATGGTGACTTTTGTATTCAATCCCGATGCAATTTCTGTGTATCATCAACTCTTTGAAGGTCCACAGATAACAGAACGCCTCCAGATGTGCATCGGAAACTACTACTGGCCTTGCAGGGAGCGATCAAAGCGTAGACTGTTTGAGACATTACTACCATGGAGGAAAGTGCGCATGGTGACTGTTGTATTCAATCCCGATGCAATTTCTGTGTTTCATCAACACTCTGATAGTCCACAGATTACAGAATTCCTAAAGATGTGCATCGGAAACTACTACAGGTCTTCCAGGGAACGATCAAAGCGTAGACTGTTTGAGACAATATTCCCATGGAGGAAAGTGCGCATGGTGATTGTTGTATTCAATCCCGATGCAATTTCTGTGTTTCATGAACACTTTGAAGGTCCACAGATTACAGAATGCCTCCAGATGTGCATCTGAAACTACTACTGGTCCTCCAGGAAAGGAACAAAGCGCAGACTGTTTGAGACATTACTCCCATGGAGGAAAGTGCGCATTGTGACTGTTGTATTCAATCCCACGAAAATTTCTGTGTTTCATCAACACTCTAATAGTCCACAGAATACAGAATGCCTCCAGATGTGCATCGGAAACTACTACTGCCTTGCAGGGAACATTCAAAACGTAGACTGTTTGAACCATTACACCCATGGAGGAAAGTGCGCATGTTGACTGTTGTATTCAATCCCGAAGCAATATCTGTGTTTCATCATCACTCTGATAGTCCACACATTACAGAATGCCCCCAGATGTGCATCGGAAACTACTACTGGTCCTCCAGGAAATATCAAACCGTAGACTGTTTGAGACATTACTCCCATGGAGGAAAGTGCGCATGGTGACTGTTGTATTCAATCCCGAGGCAAATTCTGTGTTTCATCAACAGTTTGAAGGTCCACAGATTACAGAATGCCTAAAGATGTGCATCGGAAACTACTACTGGTCTTGCAGAGAACGATCGAAGCGTAGACTGTTTGAGACATTACTCCCATGGAGGAAAGTGCGCATGGTGACTCTTGTATTCAATCCCGTTGCAATTTCTGAGTTTCATCAACACTCTGTAGTCCACAGATTACAGAATGCCTGTAGATGTGCATCGGAATCTACTACTGGTTCTACAGGAATCGATCAAAGCGTAGACTGTTTGAGACATTACTCCCATGGAGGAAAGTGCGCATGGTGACTTTTGTATTCAATCCCGATGCAATTTCTGTGTATCATCAACTCTTTGAAGGTCCACAGATTACAGAATGCCTCCAGATGTGCATCTGAAACTACTACTGGTCCTCCAGGAAAGGATCAAAGCGCAGACTGTTTGAGACATTACTCCCATGGAGGAAAGTGCGCATTGTGAGTGTTGTATTCAATCCCACGAAAATTTCTGTGTTTCATCAACACTCTAATAGTCCACAGAATACAGAATGCCTCCAGATGTGCATCGGAAACTACTACTGCCTTGCAGGGAACATTCAAAACGTAGACTGTTTGAACCATTACACCCATGGAGGAAACTGCGCATGTTGACTGTTGTATTCAATCCCGAAGCAATATCTGCGTTTCATCATCACTCTGATAGTCCACACATTACAGAATGCCCCCAGATGTGCATCGGAAACTACTACTGGTCCTCCAGGAAATATCAAACCGTAGACTGTTTGAGACATTACTCCCATGGAGGAAAGTGCGCATGGTGACTGTTGTATTCAATCCCGAGGCAAATTCTGTGTTTCATCAACAGTTTGAAGGTCCACAGATTACAGAATGCCTAAAGATGTGCATCGGAAACTACTACTGGTCTTGCAGAGAACGATCAAAGCGTAGACTGTTTGAGACATTACTCCCATGGAGGAAAGTGCGCATGGTGACTCTTGTATTCAATCCCGATGCAATTTCTGAGTTTCATCAACACTCTGTAGTCCACAGATTACAGAATGCCTAAAGATGTGCATCGGAAACCACTACTGGTCTTCCAGGGAACGATCAAAGCGTAGATTGTTTGAGACATTACTCCCATGGAGGGAAGTGTGCATGGTGACTGTTGTATTCAATCCCGATGCAATTTCTGTGTTTCATCAACGCTGTGATAGTCCACACATTACAGAATGCCTCCAGATGTGCATCGGAAACTACTACTGGTCCTCCAGGAAACGATCAAAGCGTAGACTGTTTGAGACATTACTCCCATGGAGGAAAGTGCGCATGGTGACGGTTGTATTAATCCCATGGCAATTTCTGTGTTTCATCAACACTTTGATGGTCCACAGATTACAGATTGCCTCCAGATGTGCATCGGATACTACTACTAGTCATGCATTGAACGATCAAAGCGTAGACTGTTTGAGACATTACTCCCATGGAGGAAAGTGCGCATGGTGACTGTTGTATTCAATCCCGATGCAATTTCTGTGTTTCATCAACACTCTGATAGTCCACACATTACAGAATGCCCCCAGATGTGCATCAGAAACTACTACTGGACTTCCAGGGAACGATCAAAGCGTAAACTGTTTGAGACATTACTCCCATAGAGAAAAGTGCGCATGGTGACTGTTGTATTCAATCCCGAAGCAATTTCTGTGTTTCAACATCACTCTGGTAGTATACAGATTACAGAATGACCCCAGATGTGCATCGGAAACTACTACTGGTCTTCCAGGGAACGATCAAAGCGTTGACGGCCTGAGACAATATTCCCATGCAGGAAACTGCGCATGGAGACTGTTGTATTGAATCCCGAGACAATATCTGTGTTTCATCAACACTTTGAAGGTCCACAGATCACAGAATGCCTCCAGATGTGCATCGCAAACTACTACTGGTCTTGCAGGTAACGATCAAAGCGTAGACTGTTTGAGACATTATTCCCATGGAGGAAAGTGCGCATGGTGACTGTTTTGTTTTATCCTGATGCAATTTCTGTGTTTCATCAACACTCTGATAGTCCACTGATTACGGAATGACACCAGATGTGCATCGGAAACTACTACTGGTCTTCCAGGGAACGATCAAAGCGTAGACTGTTTGAGACATTACACCCATGGAGGAAAGTGCTCATGGTGACTGTTGTATTCAATCCCGATGCAATTTCTGTATTTCATCAACACTTTGAAGGTCCACAGATTACAGAATGCCACCAGAAATGCATCGGAAACTACTACCGGCCTTGCAGGAAACGATCAAAACGTAGACTGTTTGAACCATTACACCCATGGAGGAAAGTGCGAATTTTGACGGTTGTTTTTAATCCCGATGCAATATCTGTGTTTCATCAACACTCTGATAGTCCACAGATTACAGAATGCCCCAGATGTGCATTGGAAACTACTACTGGTCTTCCAGGGAACGATCAAATCGTAAACTGTTTGAGACATTTCTCCCATGGAGGAAAGTGCTCATGGTGCCTGTTGTATTCAATCCCGATGCAATTCTGTGTTTCATCAACACTCTGATAGTCCACACATTACAGAATGCCCCCAGATGTGCATCGGAAACTACTACTGGTCTTCCAGGGAACGATCAAAGCGTAGACTGCTTGAGACATTACTCCCATAGAGGGAAGTGCGCATGGTGACTGTTGTATTCAATCCCGATGCAATTTCTGTGTTTCTCAACACTTTGAAGGTCCACAGATTACAGAATGCCCCCAGATGTGCATCGGAAACTACTACTGGTCTTCCAGGGAACGATCAAAGCGTAAACTGTTTGAGACATTTCTCCTATGGAGGATAGAGCGCATGGTGACTGTTGTATTCAATGCCGATGCAATTTCTGTGTTTCATCAACGCTGTGATAGTCCACACATTACAGAATGCCCCCAGACGTGCATCAGAAACTTCTACTGGTCTTCCAGGAAACGATCAAAGCGTAGACTGTTTGAGACCTTACTCCCATGGAGGAATGTGCGCATGGTGACTGTTGTATTCAATCCCGATGCAATTTCTGTGTTTCATCAACACTTTGAAGGTCCACAGATTACAGAATGCCTCCAGATGTGCATCAGAAACTACTACTGGTCTTCCAGGAAACGATCAAAGCGTAGACTGTTTGAGACATTACTCCCATGGAGGAAAGTGCGCATGGTGACTGTTGTATTAATCCCACGGCATTTTCTGTGTTTCATCAACACTTTGATGGTCCACAGATTACAGAATGCCTCCAGATGTGCATCGGATGCTACTACTAGTCATGCATTGAACGATCAAAGCGTAGACTGTTTGAGACATTACTCCCATGGAGGAATGTGCGCATGGCGACTGTTGTATTCAACCCCGATGCAATTTCTGTGTTTCATCTACACTCTGATAGTCCACACATTACAGAATGCCCCCAAGGTCTGCATCGGAAACTACTACTGGTCTTCAAGGGAACGATCAAAGCGTAAACTCTTTGAGACCTTACTCCCACGGAGGAAAGTGCGCATGATGAGTGTTGAATTCAATCCTGATGCAATTTCTGTGTTTCATCAACGCTCTGATAGTCCACACATTACAGAATGCCCCCAGATGTGCATCAGAAACTACTACTGGTCTTCCAGGAAACGATCAAAGCGTAGACTGTTTGAGACCTTACTCCCATGGAGGAATGTGAAAATGGTGACTGTTCTATTCAATCCCGATGCAATTTCTGTGTTTCATCAACATTCAAATAGTCCACAGATTACGGAATGACACCAGATGTGCATCGGAAACTACTACTTGTCTTCAAGGGAACGATCAAAGCGTAGACTGTTTGAGACATTACACCCATGGAGGAAAGTGCGCATGGTGACTGTTGTATTCAATCCCACGGCAATTTCTGTGTTTCATCAACACTTTGAAGGTCCACAGATTACAGAATGCCACCAGAAGTGCATCTGAAACTACTACCGGCCTTGTAGGAAAAGATCAAAACGTAGACTGTTTGAACCATTACACCCATGGAGGAAAGTGCGAATTTTGACAGTTGTTTTCAATCCCGATGCAATTTCTGTGTTTCATCAACACTCTGATAGTCCACAGATTACAGAATGCCCCCAGATGTGCATCGGAAACTACTACTGGTCTTCCAGGGAACGATCAAAGCGTAGACTGCTTGAGACATTACTCCCATAGAGGGAAGTGCGCATGGTGGCTGTTGTATTCAATCCCGATGCAATTTCTGTGTTTCATCAACACTTTGAAGGTCCAAAGATTACACAATGCCCCCAGATGTGCATCGGAAACTACTACTGGTCTTCCAGGGAACGATCAAAGCGTAGACTGTTTGAGACATTACTCCCATGGAGGAAAGTGCGCATGGTGAATGTTGTATTCAATCCTGATGCAATTTCTGTGTTTCATCAAAACTTTGAATGTCCACAGATTACAGAATGCCTCCAGATGTGCATCGGAATCTACTACTGGTCTTCCAGGAAACGATCAAAGCGTAGACTGTTTGAGACATTACTCCCATGGAGGAAAGTGCGCATGGTGACTGTTTTAATCTATCCCGATGCAATTTCTGTGTTTCATCAACACTCTGATAGTCCACAGATTACGGAATGACACCAGATGTGCATCGGAAACTACTACTGGTCTTCCAGGGAACGATCAAAAGCGTAGATTATTTGAGACATTACTCCCATGGAGGACAGTGCGCATGGTGACTGTTGTATTCAATCCCGATGCAATTCTGTGTTTCATCAACACTCTGATAGTCCACACATTACAGAATGCCCCCAGATGTGCATCGGAAACTACTACTGGTCTTCCAGGGAACGATCAAAGCGTAGACTGCTTGAGACATTACTCCCATAGAGGGAAGTGCGCATGGTGACTGTTGTATTCAATCCCGATGCAATTTCTGTGTTTCTCAACACTTTGAAGGTCCACAGATTACAGAATGCCCCCAGATGTGCATCGGAAACTACTACTGGTCTTCCAGGGAACGATCAAAGCGTAAACTGTTTGAGACATTTCTCCTATAGAGGATAGAGCGCATGGTGACTGTTGTATTCAATGCCGATGCAATTTCTGTGTTTCATCAACGCTCTGATAGTCCACACATTACAGAATGCCCCCAGACGTGCATCAGAAACTACTACTGGTCTTCCAGGAAACGATCAAAGCGTAGATTGTCTGAGACATTACTCCCATGGAGGAAAGTGCGCATGGTGACTGTTTTAATCTATCCCGATGCAATTTCTGTGTTTCATCAACGCTGTGATAGTCCACACATTACAGAATGCCTCCAGATGTGCATCAGAAACTACTACTGGTCTTCCAGGAAACGATCAAAGCGTAGACTGTTTGAGACATTACTCCCATGGAGGAAAGTGCGCATGGTGACTGTTGTATTAATCGCACGGCATTTTCTGTGTTTCATCAACACCTTGATGGTCCACAGATTACAGAATGCCTCCAGATCTGCATCGGATGCTACTACTAGTCATGCATTGAACGATCAAAGCGTAGACTGTTTGAGACATTACTCCCATGGAGGAATGTGCGCATGGTGACTGTTGTAGTCAATCCCGATGCAATTTCTGTGTTTTTTAACTACACTCTGATAGTCCACACATTACAGAATGCCCCCAAGGTCTGCATCGGAAACTACTACTGGTCTTCAAGGGAACGATCAAAGCGTAAACTGTTTGAGACCTTACTCCCACGGAGGAAAGTGCGCATGGTGAGTGTTGAATTCAATCCCGATGCAATTTCTGTGTTTCAACAACACTCTGATAGTCCACAGATTACAGAATGACCCCAGATGTGCATCGGAAACTACTACTGGTCTTCCAGGGAACGATCAAAGCGTTGACGGCCTGAGACAATATTCCCATTCAGGAAACTGCGCATGGAGACTGTTGTATTGAATCCCGAGACAATATCTGTGTTTCATCAACACATTGAAGGTCCACAGATTACAGAATGCCTCCAGATGTGCATCGCAAACTACTAGTGGTCTTGCAGGTAACGATCAAAGCGTAGACTGTTTGAGACATTACTCCCATGGAGGAAAGTGCGCATGGTGACTGTTTTATTTTATCCCGATGCAATTTCTGTGTTTCATCAACACTCTGATAGTCCACTGATTACGGAATGACACCAGATGTGCATCGGAAACTACTGCTTGTCTTCCAGGGAACGATCAAAGCGTAGACTGTTTGAGACATTACACCCATGGAGGAAAGTGCTCATGGTGACTGTTGTATTCAATCCCGATGCAATTTCTGTATTTCATCAACACTTTGAAGGTCCACAGATTACAGAATGCCACCAGAAATGCATCGGAAACTACTACCGGCCTTGCAGGAAACGATCAAAACGTAGACTGTTTGAACCATTACACCCATGGAGGAAAGTGCGAATTTTGACTGTTGTTTTTAATCCCGATGCAATTTCTGTGTTTCATCTACACTCTGATAGTCCACACATTACATAATGCCCCCAAGGTCTGCATCGGAAACTACTACTGGTCCTCAAGGGAACGATCAAAGCGTAAACTGTTTGAGACCTTACTCCCACGGAGGAAAGTGCGCATGGTGAGTGTTGAATTCAATCCTGATGCAATTTCTGTGTTTCATCAACGCTCTGATAGTCCACACATTTCAGAATGCCCTCAGATATGCATCAGAAACTACTACTGGTCTTCCAGGAAACGATCAAAGCGTAGACTGTTTGAGACCTTACTCCCATGGAGGAATGTGAACATGGTGACTATTCTATTCAATCCCGATGCAATTTCTGTGTTTCATCAACACTCAAATAGTCCACAGATTACGGAATGACACCAGATGTGCATCGGAAACTACTACTTGTCTTCCAGGGAACGATCAAAGCGTAGACTGTTTGAGACATTACACCCATGGAGGAAAGTGCGCATGGTGACTGTTGTATTCAATCCCACGGCAATTTCTGTGTTTCATCAACACTTTGAAGGTCCACAGATTACAGAATGCCACCAGAAGTGCATCGGAAACTACTACCGGCCTTGTAGGAAACGATCAAAACGTAGACTGTTTGAACCATTACACCCATGGAGGAAAGTGCGAATTTTGACTGTTGTTTTTAATCCCGATGCAATTTCTGTGTTTCGACAACACTCTGATAGTCCACAGATTACAGGTTGCCCCAGATGTGCATCGGAAACTACTACTGGTCTTCCAGGGAACGATCAAATCGTAAACTGTTTGAGACATTTCTCCCATGGAGGAAAGTGCGCATGGTGCCTGTTGTATTCAATCCCGGTGCAATTCTGTGTTTCATCAACACTCTGATAGTCCACACATTACAGAATGCCCCGAGATGTGCATCGGAAACTACTACTGGTCTTCCAGGGAACGATCAAAGCGTAGACTGCTTGAGACATTACTCCCATAGAGGGAAGTGCGCATGGTGACTGTTGTATTCAATCCCGATGCAATTTCTGTGTTTCTCAACACTTTGAAGGTCCACAGATTACAGAATGCACCCAGATGTGCATCGGAAACTACTACTGGTCTTCCAGGGAACGATCAAAGCGTAAACTGTTTGAGACATTTCTCCTATGGAGGATAGAGCGCATGGTGACTGTTGTATTCAATGCCGATGCAATTTCTGTGTTTCATCAACGCTCTGATAGTCCACACATTACAGAATGCCCCCAGACGTGCATCAGAAACTACTACTGGTCTTCCAGGAAACGATCAAAGCGTAGACTGTTTGAGACCTTACTGCCATGGAGGAATGTGCGCATGGTGACTGTTGTATTCAATCCCGATGCAATTTCTGTGTTTCATCAACACTTTGAAGGTCCACAGATTACAGAATGCCTCCAGATGTGCATCAGAAACTACTACTGGTCTTCCAGGAAACGATCAAAGCGTAGACTGTTTGAGACATTACTCCCATGGAGGAAAGTGCGCATGGTGACTGTTGTATTAATCCCACGGCATTTTCTGTGTTTCATCAACACTTTGATGGTCCACAGATTACAGAATGCCTCCAGATGTGCATCGGATGCTACTACTAGTCATGCATTGAACGATCAAAGCGTAGACTGTTTGAGACATTACTCCCATGGAGGAATGTGCGCATGGTGACTGTTGTAGTCAATCCCGATGCAATTTCTGTGTTTCATCTACACTCTGATAGTCCACAAATTACATAATGCCCCCAAGGTCTGCATCGGAAACTACTACTGGTCTTCAAGGGAACGATCAAAGCGTAAACTGTTTGAGACCTTACTCCCACGGAGGAAAGTGCGCATGGTGAGTGTTGAATTCAATCCTGATACAATTTCTGTGTTTCATCAACGCTCTGATAGTCCACGCATTACAGAATGCCCCCAGATGTGCATCAGAAACTACTACTGGTCTTCCAGGAAACGATCAAAGCGTAGACTGTTTGAGACCTTACTCCCATGGAGGAATGTGAACATGGTGACTGTTCTATTCACTCCCGATGCAATTTCTGTGTTTCATCAACACTCAAATAGTCCACAGATTACGGAATGACACCAGATGTGCATCGGAAACTACTACTTGTCTTCCAGGGAACGATCGAAGCGTAGACTGTTTGAGACATTACTCCCATGGAGGAAAGTGCGCATGGTGACTGTTGTATTCAATCCCACGGCAATTTCTGTGTTTCATCAACACTTTTAAGGTCCACAGATTACAGAATACCACCAGAAGTGCATCGGAAACTACTACCGGCCTTGTAGGAAACGATCAAAACGTAGACTGTTTGAACCATTACACCCATGGAGGAAAGTGCGAATTTTGACAGTTGTTTTCAATCCCGATGCAATTTCTGTGTTTCATCAACACTCTGATAGTCCACAGATTACAGAATGCCCCCAGATGTGCATCGGAAACTACTACTGGTCTTCCAGGGAACGATCAAAGCGTAAACTGTTTGAGACATTTCTCCTATGGAGGATAGAGCGCATGGTGACTGTTGTATTCAATGCCGATGCAATTTCTGTGTTTCATCAACGCTCTGATAGTCCACACATTACAGAATGCCCCCAGACGTGCATCAGAAACTACTACTGGTCTTCCAGGAAACGATCAAAGCGTAGACTGTTTGAGACCTTACTCCCATGGAGGAATGTGCGCATGGTGACTGTTGTATTCAATCCCGATGCAATTTCTGTGTTTCATCAACACTTTGAAGGTCCACAGATTACAGAATGCCTCCAGATGTGCATCAGAAAATACTACTGGTCTTCCAGGAAACGATCAAAGCGTAGACTGTTTGAGACATTACTCCCATGGAGGAAAGTGCGCATGGTGACTGTTGTATTAATCCCACGGCATTTTCTGTGTTTCATCAACACTTTGATGGTCCACAGATTACAGAATGCCTCCAGATGTGCATCGGATGCTACTACTAGTCATGCATTGAACGATCAAAGCGTAGACTGTTTGAGACATTACTCCCATGGAGGAATGTGCGCATGGTGACTGTTGTAGTCAATCCCGATGCAATTTCTGTGTTTCATCTACACTCTGATAGTCCACACATTACATAATGCCCCCAAGGTCTGCATCGGAAACTACTACTGGTCTTCAAGGGAACGATCAAAGCGTAAACTGTTTGAGACCTTACTCCCACGGAGGAAAGTGCGCATGGTGAGTGTTGAATTCAATCCTGATGCAATTTCTGTGTTTCATCAACGCTCTGATAGTCCACACATTACAGAATGCCCCCAGATGTGCATCAGAAACTACTACTGGTCTTCCAGGAAACGATCAAAGCGTAGACTGTTTGAGACCTTACTCCCATGGAGGAATGTGAACATGGTGACTGTTCTATTCAATCCCGATGCAATTTCTGTGTTTCATCAACATTCAAATAGTCCACAGATTACGGAATGACACCAGATGTGCATCGGAAACTACTACTTGTCTTCCAGGGAACGATCAAAGCGTAGACTGTTTGAGACATTACACCCATGGAGGAAAGTGCGCATGGTGACTGTTGTATTCAATCCCACGCCTATTTCTGTGTTTCATCAACACTTTTAAGGTCCACAGATTACAGAATACCACCAGAAGTGCATCGGAAACTACTACCGGCCTTGTAGGAAACGATCAAAACGTAGACTGTTTGAACCATTACACCCAAGGAGGAAAGTGCGAATTTTGACAGTTGTTTTCAATCCCGATGCAATTTCTGTGTTTCATCAACACTCTGATAGTCCACAGATTACAGAATGCCCCCAGATGTGCATCGGAAACTACTACTGGTCTTCCAGGGAACGATCAAATCGTAAACTGTTTGAGACATTTCTCCCATGGAGGAAAGTGCGCATGGTGCCTGTTGTATTCAATCCGGATGCAATTTCTGTGTTTCATAAACACTCTGATAGTCCACACATTACAGAATGCCTCCAGATGTGCATCGGAAACTACTACTGGTCTTCCAGGGAACGATCAAAGCGTAGACTGCTTGAGACATTACTCCCATAGAGGGAAGTGCGCATGGTGGCTGTTGTATTCAATTCCGATGCAATTTCTGTGTTTCATCAACACTTTGAAGGTCCACAGATTACAGAATGCCCCCAGATGTGCATCGGAAACTACTACTGGTCTTCCAGGGAACGATCAAAGCGTAAACTGTTTGAGACATTTCTCCTATGGAGGATAGAGCGCATGGTGACTGTTGTATTCAATGCCGATGCAATTTCTGTGTTTCATCAACGCTCTGATAGTCCACACATTACAGAATGCCCCCAGACGTGCATCGGAAACTACTACTGGTCTTCCAGGAAACGATCAAAGCGTAGACTGTTTGAGACCTTACTCCCATGGAGGAATGTGCGCATGGTGACTGTTGTATTCAATCCCGATGCAATTTCTGTGTTTCATCAACACTTTGAAGGTCCACAGATTACAGAATGCCTCCAGATGTGCATCAGAAAATACTACTGGTCTTCCAGGAAACGAGCAAAGCGTAGACTGTTTGAGACATTACTCCCATGGAGGAAAGTGCGCATGGTGACTGTTGTATTAATCCCACGGCATTTTCTGTGTTTCATCAACACTTTGATGGTCCACAGATTACAGAATGCCTCCAGATGTGCATCGGATGCTACTACTAGTCATGCATTGAACGATCAAAGCGTAGACTGTTTGAGACAATACTCCCATGGAGGAATGTGCGCATGGTGACTGTTGTAGTCAATCCCGATGCAATTTCTGTGTTTCATCTACACTCTGATAGTCCACACATTACATAATGCCCCCAAGGTCTGCATCGGAAACTACTACTGGTCTTCAAGGGAACGACCAAAGCGTAAACTGTTTGAGACCTTACTCCCACGGAGGAAAGTGCGCATGGTGAGTGTTGAATTCAATCCTGATGCAATTTCTGTGTTTCATCAACGCTCTGATAGTCCACACATTACAGAATGCCCCCAGATGTGCATCAGAAACTACTACTGTTCTTCCAGGAAACGATCAAAGCGTAGACTGTTTGAGACATTACTCCCATGGAGGAATGTGAACATGGTGACTGTTCTATTCAATCCCGATGCAATTTCTGTGTTTCATCAACATTCAAATAGTCCACAGATTACGGAATGACACCAGATGTGCATCGGAAACTACTACTTGTCTTCCAGGGAACGATCAAAGCGTAGACTGTTTGAGACATTACACCCATGGAGGAAAGTGCGCATGGTGACTGTTGTATTCAATCCCACGCCTATTTCTGTGTTTCATCAACACTTTTAAGGTCCACAGATTACAGAATACCACCAGAAGTGCATCGGAAACTACTACCGGCCTTGTAGGAAACGATCAAAACGTAGACTGTTTGAACCATTACACCCAAGGAGGAAAGTGCGAATTTTGACAGTTGTTTTCAATCCCGATGCAATTTCTGTGTTTCATCAACACTCTGATAGTCCACAGATTACAGAATGCCCCCAGATGTGCATCGGAAACTACTACTGGTCTTCCAGGGAACGATCAAATCGTAAACTGTTTGAGACATTTCTCCCATGGAGGAAAGTGCGCATGGTGCCTGTTGTATTCAATCCGGATGCAATTTCTGTGTTTCATAAACACTCTGATAGTCCACACATTACAGAATGCCTCCAGATGTGCATCGGAAACTACTACTGGTCTTCCAGGGAACGATCAAAGCGTAGACTGCTTGAGACATTACTCCCATAGAGGGAAGTGCGCATGGTGGCTGTTGTATTCAATTCCGATGCAATTTCTGTGTTTCATCAACACTTTGAAGGTCCACAGATTACAGAATGCCCCCAGATGTGCATCGGAAACTACTACTGGTCTTCCAGGGAACGATCAAAGCGTAAACTGTTTGAGACATTTCTCCTATGGAGGATAGAGCGCATGGTGACTGTTGTATTCAATGCCGATGCAATTTCTGTGTTTCATCAACACTTTGATGGTCCACAGATTACAGAATGCCTCCAGATGTGCATCGGATGCTACTACTAGTCATGCATTGAACGATCAAAGCGTAGACTGTTTGAGACATTACTCCCATGGAGGAATGTGTGCATGGTGACTGTTGTAGTCAATCCCGATGCAATTTCTGTGTTTCATCTACACTCTGATAGTCCACACATTACATAATGCCCCCAAGGTCTGCATCGGAAACTACTACTGGTCTTCAAGGGAACGATCAAAGCGTAAACTGTTTGAGACCTTACTCCCACGGAGGAAAGTGCGCATGGTGAGTGTTGAATTCAATCCCGATGATATTTCTGTGTTTCATCAACGCTCTGATAGTCCACACATTACAGAATGCCCCCAGATGTGCATCAGAAACTACTACTGGTCTTCCAGGAAACGACCAAAGCGTAGACTGTTTGAGACCTTACTCCCATGGAGGAATGTGAACATGGTGACTGTTCTATTCAATCCCGATGCACTATCTGTGTTTCATCAACACTCAAATAGTCCACAGATTACGGAATGACACGAGATTTGCATCGGAAACTACTACTTGTCTTCCAGGGAACGATCAAAGCGTAGACTGTTTGAGACATTACACCCATGGAGGAAAGTGCGCATGGTGACTGTTGTATTCAATCCCACGGCAATTTCTGTGTTTCATCAACACTTTTAAGGTCCACAGATTACAGAATACCACCAGAAGTGCATCGGAAACTACTACCGGCCTTGTAGGAAACGATCAAAACGTAGACTGTTTGAACCATTACACCCATGGAGGAAAGTGCGAATTTTGACAGTTGTTTTCAATCCCGATGCAATTTCTGTGTTTCATCAACACTCTGATAGTCCACAGATTACAGAATGCCCCCAGATGTGCATCGGAAACTACTACTGGTCTTCCAGGGAACGATCAAAGCGTAAACTGTTTGAGACATTTCTCCTATGGAGGATAGAGCGCATGGTGACTGTTGTATTCAATGCCGATGCAATTTCTGTGTTTCATCAACGCTCTGATAGACCACACATTACAGAATGCCCCCAGACTTGCATCAGAAACTACTACTGGTCTTCCAGGAAACGATCAAAGCGTAGACTGTTTGAGACCTTACTCCCATGGAGGAATGTGCGCATGGTGACTGTTGTATTCAATCCCGATGCAATTTCTGTGTTTCATCAACACTTTGAAGGTCCACAGATTACAGAATGCCTCCAGATGTGCATCAGAAAATACTACTGGTCTTCCAGGAAACGATCAAAGCGTAGACTGTTTGAGACATTACTCCCATGGAGGAAAGTGCGCATGGTGACTGTTGTATTAATCCCACGGCATTTTCTGTGTTTCATCAACACTTTGATGGTCCACAGATTACAGAATGCCTCCAGATGTGCATCGGATGCTACTACTAGTCATGCATTGAACGATCAAAGCGTAGACTGTTTGAGACATTACTCCCATGGAGGAATGTGCGCATGGTGACTGTTGTAGTCAATCCCGATGCAATTTCTGTGTTTCATCTACACTCTGATAGTCCACACATTACATAATGCCCCCAAGGTCTGCATCGGAAACTACTACTGGTCTTCAAGGGAACGACCAAAGCGTAAACTGTTTGAGACCTTACTCCCACGGAGGAAAGTGCGCATGGTGAGTGTTGAATTCAATCCTGATGCAATTTCTGTGTTTCATCAACGCTCTGATAGTCCACACATTACAGAATGCCCCCAGATGTGCATCAGAAACTACTACTGTTCTTCCAGGAAACGATCAAAGCGTAGACTGTTTGAGACCTTACTCCCATGGAGGAATGTGAACATGGTGACTGTTCTATTCAATCCCGATGCAATTTCTGTGTTTCATCAACATTCAAATAGTCCACAGATTACGGAATGACACCAGATGTGCATCGGAAACTACTACTTGTCTTCCAGGGAACGATCAAAGCGTAGACTGTTTGAGACATTACACCCATGGAGGAAAGTGCGCATGGTGACTGTTGTATTCAATCCCACGCCTATTTCTGTGTTTCATCAACACTTTTAAGGTCCACAGATTACAGAATACCACCAGAAGTGCATCGGAAACTACTACCGGCCTTGTAGGAAACGATCAAAACGTAGACTGTTTGAACCATTACACCCAAGGAGGAAAGTGCGAATTTTGACAGTTGTTTTCAATCCCGATGCAATTTCTGTGTTTCATCAACACTCTGATAGTCCACAGATTACAGAATGCCCCCAGATGTGCATCGGAAACTACTACTGGTCTTCCAGGGAACGATCAAATCGTAAACTGTTTGAGACATTTCTCCCATGGAGGAAAATGCGCATGGTGCCTGTTGTATTCAATCCGGATGCAATTTCTGTGTTTCATAAACACTCTGATAGTCCACACATTACAGAATGCCTCCAGATGTGCATCGGAAACTACTACTGGTCTTCCAGGGAACGATCAAAGCGTAGACTGCTTGAGACATTACTCCCATAGAGGGAAGTGCGCATGGTGGCTGTTGTATTCAATTCCGATGCAATTTCTGTGTTTCATCAACACTTTGAAGGTCCACAGATTACAGAATGCCCCCAGATGTGCATCGGAAACTACTACTGGTCTTCCAGGGAACGATCAAAGCGTAAACTGTTTGAGACATTTCTCCTATGGAGGATAGAGCGCATGGTGACTGTTGTATTCAATGCCGATGCAATTTCTGTGTTTCATCAACGCTCTGATAGTCCACACATTACAGAATGCCCCCAGACGTGCATCAGAAACTACTACTGGTCTTCCAGGAAACGATCAAAGCGTAGACTGTTTGAGACCTTACTCCCATGGAGGAATGTGCGCATGGTGACTGTTGTATTCAATCCCGATGCAATTTCTGTGTTTCATCAACACTTTGAAGGTCCACAGATTACAGAATGCCTCCAGATGTGCATCAGAAACTACTACTGGTCTTCCAGGAAACGATCAAAGCGTAGACTGTTTGAGACATTACTCCCATGGAGGAAAGTGCGCATGGTGACTGTTGTATTAATCCCACGGCATTTTCTGTGTTTCATCAACACTTTGATGGTCCACAGATTACAGAATGCCTCCAGATGTGCATCGGATGCTACTACTAGTCATGCATTGAACGATCAAAGCGTAGACTGTTTGAGACATTACTCCCATGGAGGAATGTGTGCATGGTGACTGTTGTAGTCAATCCCGATGCAATTTCTGTGTTTCATCTACACTCTGATAGTCCACACATTACATAATGCCCCCAAGGTCTGCATCGGAAACTACTACTGGTCTTCAAGGGAACGATCAAAGCGTAAACTGTTTGAGACCTTACTCCCACGGAGGAAAGTGCGCATGGTGAGTGTTGAATTCAATCCCGATGATATTTCTGTGTTTCATCAACGCTCTGATAGTCCACACATTACAGAATGCCCCCAGATGTGCATCAGAAACTACTACTGGTCTTTCAGGAAACGACCAAAGCGTAGACTGTTTGAGACCTTACTCCCATGGAGGAATGTGAACATGGTGACTGTTCTATTCAATCCCGATGCAATTTCTGTGTTTCATCAACACTCAAATAGTCCACAGATTACGGAATGACACCAGATGTGCATCGGAAACTACTACTTGTCTTCCAGGGAACGATCAAAGCGTAGACTGTTTGAGACATTACACCCATGGAGGAAAGTGCGCATGGTGACTGTTGTATTCAATCCCACGGCAATTTCTGTGTTTCATCAACACTTTTAAGGTCCACAGATTACAGAATACCACCAGAAGTGCATCGGAAACTACTACCGGCCTTGTAGGAAACGATCAAAACGTAGACTGTTTGAACCATTACACCCATGGAGGAAAGTGCGAATTTTGACATTTGTTTTCAATCCCGATGCAATTTCTTTGTTTCATCAACACTCTGATAGTCCACAGATTACAGAATGCCCCCAGATGTGCATCGGAAACTACTACTGGTCTTCCAGGGAACGATCAAATCGTAAACCGTTTGAGACATTTCTCCCATGGAGGAAAGTGCGCATGGTGCCTGTTGTATTCAATCCGGATGCAATTTCTGTGTTTCATAAACACTGTGATAGTCCACACATTACAGAATGCCTCCAGATGTGCATCGGAAACTACTACTGGTCTTCCAGGGAACGATCAAAGCGTAGACTGCTTGAGACATTACTCCCATAGAGGGAAGTGCGCATGGTGGCTGTTGTATTCAATCCCCATGCAATTTCTGTGTCTCATCAACATTTTGAAGGTCCACAGATTACAGAAAGAGTCCAGATGTGCAGAGGAAAGTGCGCATGGTGTCTGTTGTATTCAATCCCGATGCAATTTCTGTGTTTCAACAACACTCTGATAGTCCACAGATTACAGAATGACACCAGATGTGCATCGGAAACTACTACTGGTCTTCCAGAGACGATCAAAGCGTAACTTGTTTGAGACATTACTCCCATGGAGGAAAGTGTGCATGGTGACTTGCATTCAATCCCGATGCAATTTCTGTGTTTCATCAACACTCTGATAGTCAACACATTATTAATGCCCCCAGATGTGCATCGGAAACTACTACTGCTCTTCCAGGGAACGATCAAAGCGTTAACTGATTGAGACATTACTCCCATGGAGGAAAGTGCGCATGGAGACTGTTGTATTCAATCCCGATGCAATTTCTGTGTTTCGTCAACACTCTGATAGTCCACAGATTACAGAATGACTAAAGATGTGCATCGGAAACTACTGCAGGTCCTCCAGAGAACGATCAAAGCGTAGACTCTTTGAGACAATATTCCCATGGAGGAAAGTACGCATGGTGACTGTTGTATTCAATCCCGATGCAATTTCTGTGTTTCAACAACACTCTGATAGTCCACAGATTACAGAATGACACCAGATGTGCATCGGAAACTCCTACTGGTCTTCCAGAGACGATCAAAGCGTAAATTGTTTGAGACATTACTCCCATGGAGGAAAGTGTGCATGGTGACTTGCATTCAATCCCGATGCAATTTCTGTGTTACATCAACACTTTGAAGGTCCGCAGATTACAGAATGCCTTCAGATGTGCATCGCAAACTACTACTGGTCTTCCAGGGAACGATCAAAGCGTAGACTGATTGAGACATTACTCCCATGGCGGAAAGTGCGCTTGGTGAATGTTATATTCAATCCTGATGTAATTTCTGTGTTTCAGCAAAACTTTGAATGTCCACAGATTACAGAATGCCTGTAGATGTGCATCGGAATCTACTACTGGTTCTACAGGAATCGATCAAAGCGTAGACTGTTTGAGACATTACTCCCATGGAGGAAAGTGCGCATGGTGACTTTTGTATTCAATCCCGATGCAATTTCTGTGTATCATCAACTCTTTGAAGGTCCACAGATAACAGAACGCCTCCAGATGTGCATCGGAAACTACTACTGGCCTTGCAGGGAGCGATCAAAGCGTAGACTGTTTGAGACATTACTACCATGGAGGAAAGTGCGCATGGTGACTGTTGTATTCAATCCCGATGCAATTTCTGTGTTTCATCAACACTCTGATAGTCCACAGATTACAGAATGCCTAAAGATGTGCATCGGAAACTACTACAGGTCTTCCAGGGAACGATCAAAGCGTAGACTGTTTGAGACAATATTCGCATGGAGGAAAGTGCGCATGGTGATTGTTGTATTCAATCCCGATGCAATTTCTGTGTTTCATGAACACTTTGAAGGTCCACAGATTACAGAATGCTTCCAAATGTGCATCTGAAACTACTACTGGTCCTCCAGGAAACGATCAAAGCGCAGACTGTTTGAGACATTACTCCCATGGAGGAAAGTGCGCATTGTGACTGTTGTATTCAATCCCACGAAAATTTCTGTGTTTCATCAACACTTTGATGGTCCACAGATTACATAATGCCTCCAGATGTGCATCGGAAACTACTACTGGTCATGCAGGGAACGATCAAAGCGTAGACTGTTAGAGACATTACTCCCATGGAGTAAAGTGCGCATGGTGACTGTTGTATTCAATCCTGAGGCAATTTGTGTGATTCATCAACACTCTGATAGTCCACACATTTCAGAATGCCCTCAGATGTGCATCTGAAACTTCTACTGGTCTTCCAATGAACGATCAAAGCATAGACTGTTTGAGACCTTACTCCCTTTGAGGAAAGTGGGCATGGTGACTGTTGTATTCAATCCCGATGCAATTTCTGTGTTTCAACAACACTCTGATAGTCCACAGATTACAGAATGACACCAGATGTGGATCGGAAACTACTACTGGTGTTCCAGGGAACGATCAAAACGTAGACGTCTTGAGACAATATTCCCATGGAGGAAACTGCGCATGGAGACTGTTGTATTCAATCCCGAGGCAATTTCTGTGTTTCATCAACACTTTGAAGGTTCACAGATTACAGAATGCCTCCAGATGTGCATCGGAAACTACTATTAGTCTTGCAGTTAAAGTTCAAAGCGTAGACTGTTTGAGACATTACTCCCATGGAGGGAAGTGGGCATGGCGCCTGTTGTATTCAATCCCGCGGCAATTTGTGTGTTTCATCAACACTTTGAAGGTCCACAGACTACAGAATGCCTCCAGATGTGCATCGGAAACTACTACTGGCCTTGCAGGGAACGATCAAAGCGTAGACGTCTTGAGACAATATTCCCATGCAGGAAACTGCGCATGGAGACTGTTGTATTCAATCCCGAAGCAATTTCTGTGTTCTACAACACTTCGAAGGTCCACAGATTACAGAATGCATCCAGATGTGCATCGGAAACTACTATTAGTCTTGCAGGAAACGATCAAAGCGTAGACTGTTTGAGACATTACTCCCATGGAGGAAAGTGCGCATGGTGAATGTTGTATTCAATCCTGATGCAATTTCTGTGTTTCATCAAAACTTTGAATGTCCACAGATTACAGAATGCCTCCAGATGTGCATCGGAATCTACTACTGGTCATCCAGGAAACGATCAAAGCGTAGACTGTTTGAGACATTACTCCCATGGAGGAAAGTGCGCATGGTGACTGTTTTAATCTATCCCGATGCAATTTCTGTGTTTCATCTACACTCTGATAGTCCACACATTACATAATGCCCCCAAGGTCTGCATCGGAAACTACTACTGGTCTTCAAGGGAACGATCAAAGCGTAAACTGTTTGAGACCTTACTCCCACGGAGGAAAGTGCGCATGGTGAGTGTTGAATTCAATCCCGATGATATTTCTGTGTTTCATCAACGCTCTGATAGTCCACACATTACAGATTGCCCCCAGATGTGCATCAGAAACTACTACTGGTCTTCCAGGAAACGACCAAAGCGTAGACTGTTTGAGACCTTACTCCCATGGAGGAATGTGAACATGGTGACTGTTCTATTCAATCCCGATACAATTTCTGTGTTTCATCAACACTCAAATAGTCCACAGATTACGGAATGACACCAGATGTGCATCGGAAACTACTACTTGTCTTCCAGGGAACGATCAAAGCGTAGACTGTTTGAGACATTACACCCATGGAGGAAAGTGCGCATGGTGACTGTTGTATTCAATCCCACGGCAATTTCTGTGTTTCATCAACACTTTTAAGGTCCACAGATTACAGAATACCACCAGAAGTGCATCGGAAACTACTACCGGCCTTGTAGGAAACGATCAAAACGTAGACTGTTTGAACCATTACACCCATGGAGGAAAGTGCGAATTTTGACAGTTGTTTTCAATCCCGATGCAATTTCTGTGTTTCATCAACACTCTGATAGTCCACAGATTACAGAATGCCCCCAGATGTGCATCGGAAACTACTACTGGTCTTCCAGGGAACGATCAAATCGTAAACTGTTTGAGACATTTCTCCCATGGAGGAAAGTGGGCATGGTGCCTGTTGTATTCAATCCGGATGCAATTTCTGTGTTTCATAAACACTGTGATAGTCCACACATTACAGAATGCCTCCAGATGTGCATCGGAAACTACTACTGGTCTTCCAGGGAACGATCAAAGCGTAGACTGCTTGAGACATTACTCCCATAGAGGGAAGTGCGCATGGTGGCTGTTGTATTCAATCCCGATGCAATTTCTGTGTTTCATCAACACTTTGAAGGTCCACAGATTACAGAATGCCCCCAGATGTGCATCGGAAACTACTACTGGTCTTCCAGGGAACGATCAAAGCGTAGACTGTTTGAGACATTACTCCCATGGAGGAAAGTGCGCATGGTGAATGTTGTATTCAATCCTGATGCAATTTCTGTGTTTCATCAAAACTTTGAATGTCCACAGATTACAGAATGCCTCCAGATGTGCATCGGAATCTACTACTGGTCTTCCAGGAAACGATCAAAGCGTAGACTGTTTGAGACATTACTCCCATGGAGGAAAGTGCGCATGGTGACTGTTTTAATCTATCCCGATGCAATTTCTGTGTTTCATCAACACTCTGATAGTCCACAGGTTACGGAATGACACCAGATGTGCATCGGAAACTACTACTGGTCTTCCAGGGAACGATCAAGAGCGTAGATTATTTGAGACATTACTCCCATGGAGGACAGTGCGCATGGTGACTGTGGTATTCAATCCCGATGCAATTTCTGTGTCTCATCAACATTTTGAAGGTCCACAGATTACAGAAAGAGTCCAGATGTGCAGAGGAAAGTGCGCATGGTGTCTGTTGTATTCAATCCCGATGCAATTTCTGTGTTTCAACAACACTCTGATAGTCCACAGATTACAGAATGACACCAGATGTGCATCGGAAACTACTACTGGTCTTCCAGAGACGATCAAAGCGTAACTTGTTTGAGACATTACTCCCATGGAGGAAAGTGTGCATGGTGACTTGCATTCAATCCCGATGCAATTTCTGTGTTTCATCAACACTCTGATAGTCAACACATTACCTAATGCCCCCAGATGTGCATCGGAAACTACTACTGCTCTTCCAGGGAACGATCAAAGCGTTAACTGATTGAGACATTACTCCCATGGAGGAAAGTGCGCATGGAGACTGTTGTATTCAATCCCGATGCAATTTCTGTGTTTCGTCAACACTCTGATAGTCCACAGATTACAGAATGACTAAAGATGTGCATCGGAAACTACTGCAGGTCCTCCAGAGAACGATCAAAGCGTAGACTCTTTGAGACAATATTCCCATGGAGGAAAGTACGCATGGTGACTGTTGTATTCAATCCCGATGCAATTTCTGTGTTTAATCAACACTTTGAAGGTCCACAGATTACAGAATGCCTCTAGATGTGCATTGGAAACTACTACTGGTCCTCCAGGATACGATCAAAGCGTAGACTGTTTGAGACATTACTCCCATGGAGGGAACCGCGCATGGTGACTGTGGTATTCAATCCCGATGCAATTTCTGTGTTTCATCAACACTTTGAAGTTCCACAGATTACAAAATGCCTCCAGATGGCATCGGAAACTACTACTGGTCCTCCAGGAAACGATCAAAGCGTAGACTGTTTGAGAAATTACTCCCATGGAGGAAAGTGCGCATGGTGACTGTTGTATTCAATCCCGATGCAATTTCTGTGTTTCATCAACACTCTGATAGTCCACACATTACAGAATGCCCCAAGGTGTGCATCGGAAACTACTACTGGTTTTCCAGGGAACGATCAAATCGTAAACTGTTTGAGAGATTACTCCCATGGAGGAAAGTGCGCATGTTGACTGTTGTATTCAATCCCGATGCAATTTCTGTGTCTCATCAACATTTTGAAGGTCCACAGATTACAGAAAGAATCCAGTTGTGCATCGAAAACTACTACCGGTATTCCAGGAAACGATCAAAGCGTAGACTGTTTGAGACATTACTCCCATGGAGGAAAGTGCGCATGGTGACTGTTGTATTCAATCCCGATGCAATTTCTGTGTTTCAACAACACTCTGATAGTCCACAGATTACAGAATGACACCAGATGTGCATCGGAAACTCCTACTGGTCTTCCAGAGACGATCAAAGCGTAAATTGTTTGAGACATTACTCCCATGGAGGAAAGTGTGCATGGTGACTTGCATTCAATCCCGATGCAATTTCTGTGTTACATCAACACTTTGAAGGTCCGCAGATTACAGAATGCCTTCAGATGTGCATCGCAAACTACTACTGGTCTTCCAGGGAACGATCAAAGCGTAGACTGATTGAGACATTACTCCCATGGCGGAAAGTGCGCTTGGTGAATGTTATATTCAATCCTGATGTAATTTCTGTGTTTCAGCAAAACTTTGAATGTCCACAGATTACAGAATGCCTGTAGATGTGCATCGGAATCTACTACTGGTTCTACAGGAATCGATCAAAGCGTAGACTGTTTGAGACATTACTCCCATGGAGGAAAGTGCGCATGGTGACTTTTGTATTCAATCCCGATGCAATTTCTGTGTATCATCAACTCTTTGAAGGTCCACAGATAACAGAACGCCTCCAGATGTGCATCGGAAACTACTACTGGCCTTGCAGGGAGCGATCAAAGCGTAGACTGTTTGAGACATTACTACCATGGAGGAAAGTGCGCATGGTGACTGTTGTATTCAATCCCGATGCAATTTCTGTGTTTCATCAACACTCTGATAGTCCACAGATTACAGAATGCCTAAAGATGTGCATCGGAAACTACTACAGGTCTTCCAGGGAACGATCAAAGCGTAGACTGTTTGAGACAATATTCGCATGGAGGAAAGTGCGCATGGTGATTGTTGTATTCAATCCCGATGCAATTTCTGTGTTTCATGAACACTTTGAAGGTCCACAGATTACAGAATGCTTCCAAATGTGCATCTGAAACTACTACTGGTCCTCCAGGAAACGATCAAAGCGCAGACTGTTTGAGACATTACTCCCATGGAGGAAAGTGCGCATTGTGACTGTTGTATTCAATCCCACGAAAATTTCTGTGTTTCATCAACACTTTGATGGTCCACAGATTACATAATGCCTCCAGATGTGCATCGGAAACTACTACTGGTCATGCAGGGAACGATCAAAGCGTAGACTGTTAGAGACATTACTCCCATGGAGTAAAGTGCGCATGGTGACTGTTGTATTCAATCCTGAGGCAATTTGTGTGATTCATCAACACTCTGATAGTCCACACATTTCAGAATGCCCTCAGATGTGCATCTGAAACTTCTACTGGTCTTCCAATGAACGATCAAAGCATAGACTGTTTGAGACCTTACTCCCTTTGAGGAAAGTGGGCATGGTGACTGTTGTATTCAATCCCGATGCAATTTCTGTGTTTCAACAACACTCTGATAGTCCACAGATTACAGAATGACACCAGATGTGGATCGGAAACTACTACTGGTGTTCCAGGGAACGATCAAAACGTAGACGTCTTGAGACAATATTCCCATGGAGGAAACTGCGCATGGAGACTGTTGTATTCAATCCCGAGGCAATTTCTGTGTTTCATCAACACTTTGAAGGTCCACAGATTACAGAATGCCTCCAGATGTGCATCGGAAACTACTATTAGTCTTGCAGTTAAAGTTCAAAGCGTAGACTGTTTGAGACATTACTCCCATGGAGGGAAGTGGGCATGGCGCCTGTTGTATTCAATCCCGCGGCAATTTGTGTGTTTCATCAACACTTTGAAGGTCCACAGACTACAGAATGCCTCCAGATGTGCATCGGAAACTACTACTGGCCTTGCAGGGAACGATCAAAGCGTAGACGTCTTGAGACAATATTCCCATGCAGGAAACTGCGCATGGAGACTGTTGTATTCAATCCCGAGGCAATTTCTGTGTTTCATCAACACTTCGAAGGTCCACAGATTACAGAATGCATCCAGATGTGCATCGGAAACTACTATTAGTCTTGCAGGAAACGATCAAAGCGTAGACTGTTTGAGACATTACTCCCATGGAGGAAAGTGCGCATGGTGAATGTTGTATTCAATCCTGATGCAATTTCTGTGTTTCATCAAAACTTTGAATGTCCACAGATTACAGAATGCCTCCAGATGTGCATCGGAATCTACTACTGGTCTTCCAGGAAACGATCAAAGCGTAGACTGTTTGAGACATTACTCCCATGGAGGAAAGTGCGCATGGTGACTGTTTTAATCTATCCCGATGCAATTTCTGTGTTTCATCTACACTCTGATAGTCCACACATTACATAATGCCCCCAAGGTCTGCATCGGAAACTACTACTGGTCTTCAATGGAACGATCAAAGCGTAAACTGTTTGAGACCTTACTCCCACGGAGGAAAGTGCGCATGGTGAGTGTTGAATTCAATCCCGATGATATTTCTGTGTTTCATCAACGCTCTGATAGTCCACACATTACAGATTGCCCCCAGATGTGCATCAGAAACTACTACTGGTCTTCCAGGAAACGACCAAAGCGTAGACTGTTTGAGACCTTACTCCCATGGAGGAATGTGAACATGGTGACTGTTCTATTCAATCCCGATACAATTTCTGTGTTTCATCAACACTCAAATAGTCCACAGATTACGGAATGACACCAGATGTGCATCGGAAACTACTACTTGTCTTCCAGGGAACGATCAAAGCGTAGACTGTTTGAGACATTACACCCATGGAGGAAAGTGTGCATGGTGACTGTTGTATTCAATCCCACGGCAATTTCTGTGTTTCATCAACACTTTTAAGGTCCACAGATTACAGAATACCACCAGAAGTGCATCGGAAACTACTACCGGCCTTGTAGGAAACGATCAAAACGTAGACTGTTTGAACCATTACACCCATGGAGGAAAGTGCGAATTTTGACAGTTGTTTTCAATCCCGATGCAATTTCTGTGTTTCATCAACACTCTGATAGTCCACAGATTACAGAATGCCCCCAGATGTGCATCGGAAACTACTACTGGTCTTCCAGGGAACGATCAAATCGTAAACTGTTTGAGACATTTCTCCCATGGAGGAAAGTGCGCATGGTGCCTGTTGTATTCAATCCGGATGCAATTTCTGTGTTTCATAAACACTGTGATAGTCCACACATTACAGAATGCCTCCAGATGTGCATCGGAAACTACTACTGGTCTTCCAGGGAACGATCAAAGCGTAGACTGCTTGAGACATTACTCCCATAGAGGGAAGTGCGCATGGTGGCTGTTGTATTCAATCCCGATGCAATTTCTGTGTTTCATCAACACTTTGAAGGTCCACAGATTACAGAATGCCCCCAGATGTGCATCGGAAACTACTACTGGTCTTCCAGGGAACGATCAAAGCGTAGACTGTTTGAGACATTACTCCCATGGAGGAAAGTGCGCATGGTGAATGTTGTATTCAATCCTGATGCAATTTCTGTGTTTCATCAAAACTTTGAATGTCCACAGATTACAGAATGCCTCCAGATGTGCATCGGAATCTACTACTGGTCTTCCAGGAAACGATCAAAGCGTAGACTGTTTGAGACATTACTCCCATGGAGGAAAGTGCGCATGGTGACTGTTTTAATCTATCCCGATGCAATTTCTGTGTTTCATCAACACTCTGATAGTCCACAGGTTACGGAATGACACCAGATGTGCATCGGAAACTACTACTGGTCTTCCAGGGAACGATCAAAAGCGTAGATTATTTGAGACATTACTCCCATGGAGGACAGTGCGCATGGTGACTGTGGTATTCAATCCCGATGCAATTTCTGTGTCTCATCAACATTTTGAAGGTCCACAGATTACAGAAAGAGTCCAGATGTGCAGAGGAAAGTGCGCATGGTGTCTGTTGTATTCAATCCCGATGCAATTTCTGTGTTTCAACAACACTCTGATAGTCCACAGATTACAGAATGACACCAGATGTGCATCGGAAACTACTACTGGTCTTCCAGAGACGATCAAAGCGTAACTTGTTTGAGACATTACTCCCATGGAGGAAAGTGTGCATGGTGACTTGCATTCAATCCCGATGCAATTTCTGTGTTTCATCAACACTCTGATAGTCAACACATTACCTAATGCCCCCAGATGTGCATCGGAAACTACTACTGCTCTTCCAGGGAACGATCAAAGCGTTAACTGATTGAGACATTACTCCCATGGAGGAAAGTGCGCATGGAGACTGTTGTATTCAATCCCGATGCAATTTCTGTGTTTCGTCAACACTCTGATAGTCCACAGATTACAGAATGACTAAAGATGTGCATCGGAAACTACTGCAGGTCCTCCAGAGAACGATCAAAGCGTAGACTCTTTGAGACAATATTCCCATGGAGGAAAGTACGCATGGTGACTGTTGTATTCAATCCCGATGCAATTTCTGTGTTTAATCAACACTTTGAAGGTCCACAGATTACAGAATGCCTCTAGATGTGCATTGGAAACTACTACTGGTCCTCCAGGATACGATCAAAGCGTAGACTGTTTGAGACATTACTCCCATGGAGGGAACCGCGCATGGTGACTGTGGTATTCAATCCCGATGCAATTTCTGTGTTTCATCAACACTTTGAAGTTCCACAGATTACAAAATGCCTCCAGATGGCATCGGAAACTACTACTGGTCCTCCAGGAAACGATCAAAGCGTAGACTGTTTGAGAAATTACTCCCATGGAGGAAAGTGCGCATGGTGACTGTTGTATTCAATCCCGATGCAATTTCTGTGTTTCATCAACACTCTGATAGTCCACACATTACAGAATGCCCCAAGGTGTGCATCGGAAACTACTACTGGTTTTCCAGGGAACGATCAAAGCGTAAACTGTTTGAGAGATTACTCCCATGGAGGAAAGTGCGCATGTTGACTGTTGTATTCAATCCCGATGCAATTTCTGTGTCTCATCAACATTTTGAAAGTCCACAGATTACAGAAAGAATCCAGTTGTGCATCGAAAACTACTACCGGTATTCCAGGAAACGATCAAAGCGTAGACTGTTTGAGACATTACTCCCATGGAGGAAAGTGCGCATGGTGACTGTTGTATTCAATCCCGATGCAATTTCTGTGTTTCAACAACACTCTGATAGTCCACAGATTACAGAATGACACCAGATGTGCATCGGAAACTCCTACTGGTCTTCCAGAGACGATCAAAGCGTAAATTGTTTGAGACATTCCTCCCATGGAGGAAAGTGTGCATGGTGACTTGCATTCAATCCCGATGCAATTTCTGTGTTACATCAACACTTTGAAGGTCCGCAGATTACAGAATGCCTTCAGATGTGCATCGCAAACTACTACTGGTCTTCCAGGGAACGATCAAAGCGTAGACTGATTGAGACATTACTCCCATGGCGGAAAGTGCGCTTGGTGAATGTTATATTCAATCCTGATGTAATTTCTGTGTTTCAGCAAAACTTTGAATGTCCACAGATTACAGAATGCCTGTAGATGTGCATCGGAATCTACTACTGGTTCTACAGGAATCGATCAAAGCGTAGACTGTTTGAGACATTACTCCCATGGAGGAAAGTGCGCATGGTGACTTTTGTATTCAATCCCGATGCAATTTCTGTGTATCATCAACTCTTTGAAGGTCCACAGATAACAGAACGCCTCCAGATGTGCATCGGAAACTACTACTGGCCTTGCAGGGAGCGATCAAAGCGTAGACTGTTTGAGACATTACTACCATGGAGGAAAGTGCGCATGGTGACTGTTGTATTCAATCCCGATGCAATTTCTGTGTTTCATCAACACTCTGATAGTCCACAGATTACAGAATGCCTAAAGATGTGCATCGGAAACTACTACAGGTCTTCCAGGGAACGATCAAAGGTTAGACTGTTTGAGACAATATTCGCATTGAGGAAAGTGCGCATGGTGATTGTTGTATTCAATCCCGATGCAATTTCTGTGTTTCATGAACACTTTGAAGGTCCACAGATTACAGAATGCTTCCAAATGTGCATCTGAAACTACTACTGGTCCTCCAGGAAACGATCAAAGCGCAGACTGTTTGAGACATTACTCCCATGGAGGAAAGTGCGCATTGTGACTGTTGTATTCAATCCCACGAAAATTTCTGTGTTTCATCAACACTTTGATGGTCCACAGATTACATAATGCCTCCAGATGTGCATCGGAAACTACTACTGGTCATGCAGGGAACGATCAAAGCGTAGACTGTTAGAGACATTACTCCCATGGAGTAAAGTGCGCATGGTGACTGTTGTATTCAATCCTGAGGCAATTTGTGTGATTCATCAACACTCTGATAGTCCACACATTTCAGAATGCCCTCAGATGTGCATCTGAAACTTCTACTGGTCTTCCAATGAACGATCAAAGCATAGACTGTTTGAGACCTTACTCCCTTTGAGGAAAGTGGGCATGGTGACTGTTGTATTCAATCCCGATGCAATTTCTGTGTTTCAACAACACTCTGATAGTCCACAGATTACAGAATGACACCAGATGTGGATCGGAAACTACTACTGGTGTTCCAGGGAACGATCAAAACGTAGACGTCTTGAGACAATAATCCCATGGAGGAAACTGCGCATGGAGACTGTTGTATTCAATCCCGAGGCAATTTCTGTGTTTCATCAACACTTTGAAGGTCCACAGATTACAGAATGCCTCCAGATGTGCATCGGAAACTACTATTAGTCTTGCAGTTAAAGTTTAAAGCGTAGACTGTTTGAGACATTACTCCCATGGAGGGAAGTGGGCATGGCGCCTGTTGTATTCAATCCCGCGGCAATTTCTGTGTTTCATCAACACTTTGAAGGTCCACAGACTACAGAATGCCTCCAGATGTGCATCGGAAACTACTACTGGCCTTGCAGGGAACGATCAAAGCGTAGACGTCTTGAGACAATATTCCCATGCAGGAAACTGCGCATGGAGACTGTTGTATTCAATCCCGAGGCAATTTCTGTGTTTCATCAACACTTCGAAGGTCCACAGATTACAGAATGCATCCAGATGTGCATCGGAAACTACTATTAGTCTTGCAGGAAACGATCAAAGCGTAGACTGTTTGAGACATTACTCCCATGGAGGAAAGTGCGCATGGTGAATGTTGTATTCAATCCTGATGCAATTTCTGTGTTTCATCAAAACTTTGAATGTCCACAGATTACAGAATGCCTCCAGATGTGCATCGGAATCTACTACTGGTCTTCCAGGAAACGATCAAAGCGTAGACTGTTTGAGACATTACTCCCATGGAGGAAAGTGCGCATGGTGACTGTTTTAATTTATCCCGATGCAATTTCTGTGTTTCATCAACACTCTGATAGTCCACAGGTTACGGAATGACACCAGATGTGCATCGGAAACTACTACTGGTCTTCCAGGGAACGATTAAAAGCGTAGATTATTTGAGACATACTCCCTTGGAGGACAGTGCGCATGGTGACTGTTGTATTCAATCCCGATGCAACTTCTGTGTCTCATCAACATTTTGAAGGTCCACAGATTACAGAAAGAGTCCAGATGTGCAGAGGAAAGTGCGCATGGTGCCTGTTGTATTCAATCCCGATGCAATATCTGTGTTTCAACAACACTCTGATACTCCACAGATTACAGAATGACACCAGATGTGCATCGGAAACTACTACTGGTCTTCCAGAGACGATCAAAGCGTAACTTGTTTGAGACATTACTCCCATGGAGGAAAGTGTGCATGGTGACTTGCATTCAATCCCGATGCAATTTCTGTGTTTCATCAACACTCTGATAGTCAACACATTACCTAATGCCCCCAGATGTGCATCGGAAACTACTACTGCTCTTCCAGGGAACGATCAAAGCGTTAACTGATTGAGACATTACTCCCATGGAGGAAAGTGCGCATGGAGACTGTTGTATTCAATCCCGATGCAATTTCTGTGTTTCGTCAACACACTGATAGTCCACAGATTACGGAATGCCTAAAGATGTGCATCGGAAACTACTACAGGTCCTCCAGAGAACGATCAAAGCGTAGACTCTTTGAGACAACATTCCCATGGAGGAAAGTACGCATGGTGACTGTTGTATTCAATCCCGATGCAATTTCTGTGTTTAATCAACACTTTGAAGGTCCACAGATTACAGAATGCCTCTAGATGTGCATTGGAAACTACTACTGGTCCTCCAGGAAACGATCAAAGCGTAGACTGTTTGAGACATTACTCCCATGGAGGGAACCGCGAATGGTGACTGTGGTATTCAATCCCGATGCAATTTCAGTGTTTCATCAACACTTTGAAGTTCCACAGATTACAAAATGCCTCCAGATGGCATCGGAAACTACTACTGGTCCTCCAGGAAACGATCAAAGCGTAGACTGTTTGAGAAATTACTCCCATGGAGGAAAGTGCGCATGCTGACTGTTGTATTCAATCCCGATGCAATTTCTGTGTTTCATCAACACTCTGATAGTCCACACATTACAGAATGCCCCAAGGTGTGCATCGGAAACTACTACTGGTCCTCCAGGGAACGATCAAAGCGTAGACTGTTTGAGACATTACTCCCATGGAGGAAAGTGCGCATGGTGACTGTTGTATTCAATCCCGATGCAATTTCTGTGTTTCAACAACACTCTGATAGTCCACAGATTACAGAATGACACCAGATGTGCATCGGAAACTACTACTGGTCTTCCAGAGACGATCAAAGCGTAAATTGTTTGAGACATTACTCCCATGTAGGAAAGTGTGCATGGTGACTTGCATTCAATCCCGATGCAATTTCTGTGTTACATCAACACTTTGAAGGTCCGCAGATTACAGAATGCCTTCAGATGTGCATCGCAAACTACTACTGGTCTTCCAGGGAACGATCAAAGCGTAGACTGATTGAGACATTACTCCCATGGCGGAAAGTGCGCTTGGTGAATGTTATATTCAATCCTGATGTAATTTCTGTGTTTCATCATAACTTTGAATGTCCACAGATTACAGAATGCCTGTAGATGTGCATCGGAATCTACTACTGGTTCTACAGGAATCGATCAAAGCGTAGACTGTTTGAGACATTACTCCCATGGAGGAAAGTGCGCATGGTGACTTTTGTATTCAATCCCGATGCAATTTCTGTGTATCATCAACTCTTTGAAGGTCCACAGATAACAGAACGCCTCCAGATGTGCATCGGAAACTACTACTGGCCTTGCAGGGAGCGATCAAAGCGTAGACTGTTTGAGACATTACTACCATGGAGGAAAGTGCGCATGGTGACTGTTGTATTCAATCCCGATGCAATTTCTGTGTGTCATCAACACTCTGATAGTCCACAGATTACAGAATGCCTAAAGATGTGCATCGGAAACTACTACAGGTCTTCCAGGGAACGATCAAAGCGTAGACTGTTTGAGACAATATTCGCATGGAGGAAAGTGCGCATGGTGATTGTTGTATTCAATCCCGATGCAATTTCTGTGTTTCATGAACACTTTGAAGGTCCACAGATTACAGAATGCTTCCAGATGTGCATCTGAAACTACTACTGCTCCTCCAGGAAACGATCAAAGCGCAGACTGTTTGAGACATTACTCCCATGGAGGAAAGTGCGCATTGTGACTGTTGTATTCAATCCCACGAAAATTTCTGTGTTTCATCAACACTTTGATGGTCCAAGGATTACATAATGCCTCCAGATGTGCATCGGAAACTACTACTGGTCATGCAGGGAACGATCAAAGCGTAGACTGCTAGAGACATTACTCCCATGGAGTAAAGTGCGCATGGTGACTGTTGTATTCAATCCTGAGGCAATTTGTGTGATTCATCAACACTCTGATAGTCCACACATTTCAGAATGCCCTCAGATGTGCATCTGAAACTTCTACTGGTCTTCCAACGAACGATCAAAGCATGGACTCTTTGAGACCTTACTCCCTTTGAGGAAAGTGGGCATGGTGACTGTTGTATTCAATCCCGATGCAATATCTGTGTTTCAACAACACTCTGATAGTCCACAGATTACAGAATGACACCAGATGTGCATCGGAAACTACTACTGGTGTTCCAGGGAACGATCAAAGCGTAGACGTCTTGAGACTATATTCCCATGGAGGAAACTGCGCATGGAGACTGTTGTATTCAATCCCGAGGCAATTTCTGTGTTTCATCAACACTTTGAAGGTCCACAGATTACAGAATGCGTCCAGACGTGCATCGGAAACTACTATTAGTCTTGCAGTTAAAGTTCAAAGCGTAGACTGTTTGAGACATTACTCCCATGGAGGGAAGTGGGCATGGCGCCTGTTGTATTCAATCCCGATGCAATTTCTGTGTTTCATCAACACTTTGAAGGTCCACAGACTACAGAATGCCTCCAGATGTGCATCGGAAACTACTACTGGCCTTGCAGGGAACGATCAAAGCGTAGACGTCTTGAGACAATATTCCCATGCAGGAAACTGCGCATGGAGACTGTTGTATTCAATCCCGAGGCAATTTCTGTGTTTCATCAACACTTCGAAGGTCCACAGATTACAGAATGCAACCAGATGTGCATCGGAAACTACTATTAGTCTTGCAGGTAACGTTCAAAGCGTAGACTGTTTGAGACATTACTCCCATGGAGGAAAGAGCGCATGGTGACTGATTTATTCTATCCCGATGCAATTTCTGTGTTTCATCAACACTCTGATAGTCCACAGATTACAGAATGCCCCCAGATGTGCATCGGAAACTACTACTGGTCTTCCAGTCAACGATCAAAGCGTAAACTGTTTGAGACATTTCTCCCATAGAGGAATGTGCGCATGCTGCCTGTTGTATTCAATCCGGATGCAATTTCTGTCTTTCATCAACACTCTGATAGTCCACACATTACAGAATGCCCCTAGATGTGCATCGGAAACTACTACTGGTCTTCCATGGAACGATCAAAGCGTAGACTGTTTGCGACATTACTCAGATGGAGGAAAGTGCGCATGGTGACTGTTTTATTATATCCCGATGCAATTTCTGTGTTTCATTAACACTCTAATAGTCCACAGATTACGGAATGACAAAAGATGTGCATCGGAAACTACTACTTGTCTTCCAGGAAACGATCAAAACGTAGACTGTTTGAACCATAACACCCATGGAGGAAAGTGCGGATTTTGACTGTTGTTTTCAATCCCGATGCTATTTCTGTGTTTCATCAAAACTCTGATAGTCCACAGATTACAGAATGCCCCCAGATGTGCATCGGAAACTACTACTGGTCTTCCAGGGAATGATCAAAGCGTAAACTGTTTGAGACATTTCTCCCATGGAGGAAGGTGCGCATGGTGACTGTTGTATTCAATCCCGATGCAATTTCTGTGTTTCATCAACACTCTGATATTCCACAGATTACAGAATGCCCTCAGATGTGCATCGGAAACTACTACTCGTCTTCCAGGGAACGTTCAAAGCGTAAACTGTTTGAGACATTTCTCCCATGGAGGGAAGTGCGCATGGTGACTGTTGTATTCAATCCCGATGCAATTTCTGTGTTTCATCAACACTTTGAAGGTCCACAGATTACAGAATGCCTCCAGATGCGCATCGGAAACTACCACTGGTCCTCCAGGAAACGATCAAAGCGTAGACTGTTTGAGACATTACTCAGATGGAGGAAAGTGCGCATGGTGACTGTTTTATTCTATCCCGATGCAATTTCTGTGTTTCATCAACACTCTAATAGTCCACAGAATACAGAATGCCTCCAGATGTGCATCGGAAACTACTACTGCCTTGCAGGGAACATTCAAAACGTAGACTGTTTGAACCATTACACCCATGGAGGAAAGTGCGCATGTTGACTGTTGTATTCAATCCCGAAGCAATATCTGTGTTTCATCATCACTCTGATAGTCCACACATTACAGAATGCCCCCAGATGTGCATCGGAAACTACTACTGGTCCTCCAGGAAATATCAAACCGTAGACTGTTTGAGACATTACTCCCATGGAGGAAAGTGCGCATGGTGACTGTTGTATTCAATCCCGAGGCAAATTCTGTGTTTCATCAACAGTTTGAAGGTCCACAGATTACAGAATGCCTAAAGATGTGCATCGGAAACTACTACTGGTCTTGCAGAGAACGATCGAAGCGTAGACTGTTTGAGACATTACTCCCATGGAGGAAAGTGCGCATGGTGACTCTTGTATTCAATCCCGATGCAATTTCTGTGTTTCATCAACACTCTGTAGTCCACAGATTACAGAATGCCTAAAGATGTGCATCGGAAACCACTACTGGTCTTCCAGGGAACAATTAAAGCGTAGATTGTTTGAGACATTACTCCCATGGAGGGAAGTGCGCATGGTGACTGTTGTATTCAATCCCGATGCAATTTCTGTGTTTCATCAACACTTTGAAGGTCCACAGATTACAGAATGCCTCCAGATGTGCATCGGAAACTACTACTGGTCCTCCAGGAAACGATCAAAGCGTAGACTGTTTGAGACATTACTCCCATGGAGGAAAGTGCGCATGGTGACGGTTGTATTAATCCCATGGCAATTTCTGTGTTTCATCAACACTTTGATGGTCCACAGATTACAGATTGCCTCCAGATGTGCATCGGATACTACTACTAGTCATGCATTGAACGATCAAAGCGTAGACTGTTTGAGACATTACTCCCCAGGTGGAATGTGCGCATGGTGACTGTTGTATTCAATCCCGATGCAATTTCTGTGTTTCATCTACACTCTGATAGTCCACACATTACAGAATGCCCCCAAGGCCTGCATCGGAAACTACTACTGGTCTTCAAGGGAACGATCAAAGCGTAAACTGTTTGAGACCTTACTCCCACGGAGGAAAGTGCGCATGGTGAGTGTTGAATTCAATCCTGATGCAATTTCTGTGTTTCATCAACGCTCTGATAGTCCACACATTACAGAATGCCCCCATCTGTGCATCAGAAACTACTACTGGTCTTCCAGGAAACGATCAAAGCGTAGACAGTTTGAGACCTTACTCCTATGGAGGAATGTGCGCATGGTGACTGTTCTATTCAATCCCGATGCAATTTCTGTGTTTCAACAAAACTCTGATAGTCCACAGATTACAGAATGACACCAGATGTGCATCGGAAACTACTACTGGTCTTGCAGGGAACGATCAAAGCGTACACTGTTTGAGACATTACTCCCATGGAGGAAAGTGCGCATGGTGACTATTGTATTCAATCCCGATGCAATTTCTGTGTCTCATCAACATTTTGAAGGTCCACAGATTACAGAAAGAATCCAGTTGTGCATTCCAGGAAACGATCAAAGCGTGGACTGTTTGAGACATTACACCCATGGAGGAAAGTGCGCATGGTGACTGTTGTATTCAATCCCGATGCAATTTCTGTGTTTCAACAACACTCTGATAGTCCACAGATTACAGAATGACACCAGATGTGCATCGGAAACTACTACTGGTCTTCCAGAGACGATCAAAGCGTAAATTGTTTGAGACATTACTCCCATGGAGGAAAGTGTGCATGGTGACTTGCATTCAATCCCGATGCAATTTCTGTGTTACATCAACACTTTGAAGGTCCGCAGATTACAGAATGCCTTCAGATGTGCATCGCAAACTACTACTGGTCTTCCAGGGAACGATCAAAGCGTAGACTGATTGAGACATTACTCCCATGGCGGAAAGTGCGCTTGGTGAATGTTATATTCAATCCTGATGTAATTTCTGTGTTTCATCATAACTTTGAATGTCCACAGATTACAGAATGCCTGTAGATGTGCATCGGAATCTACTACTGGTTCCACAGGAATCGATCAAAGCGTAGACTGTTTGAGACATTACTTCCATGGAGGAAAGTGCGCATGGTGACTTTTGTATTCAATCCCGATGCAATTTCTGTGTATCATCAACTCTTTGAAGGTCCACAGATAACAGAACGCCTCCAGATGTGCATCGGAAACTACTACTGGCCTTGCAGGGAGCGATCAAAGCGTAGACTGTTTGAGACATTACTACCATGGAGGAAAGTGCGCATGGTGACTGTTGTATTCAATCCCGATGCAATTTCTGTGTTTCATCAACACTCTGATAGTCCACAGATTACAGAATGCCTAAAGATGTGCATCGGAAACTACTACAGGTCTTCCAGGGAACGATCAAAGCGTAGACTGTTTGAGACAATATTCGCATGGAGGAAAGTGCGCATGGTGATTGTTGTATTCAATCCCGATGCAATTTCTGTGTTTCATGAACACTTTGAAGGTCCACAGATTACAGAATGCTTCCAGATGTGCATCTGAAACTACTACTGGTCCTCCAGGAAACGATCAAAGCGCAGACTGTTTGAGACATTACTCCCATGGAGGAAAGTGCGCATTGTGACTGTTGTATTCAATCCCACGAAAATTTCTGTGTTTCATCAACACTTTGATGGTCCACAGATTACATAATGCCTCCAGATGTGCATCGGAAACTACTACTGGTCATGCAGGGAACGATCAAAGCGTAGACTGTTAGAGACATTACTCCCATGGAGTAAAGTGCGCATGGTGACTGTTGTATTCAATCCTGAGGCAATTTGTGTGATTCATCAACACTCTGATAGTCCACACATTTCAGAATGCCCTCAGATGTGCATCTGAAACTTCTACTGGTCTTCCAATGAACGATCAAAGCATGGACTCTTTGAGACCTTACTCCCTTTGAGGAAAGTGGGCATGGTGACTGTTGTATTCAATCCCGATGCAATTTCTGTGTTTCAACAACACTCTGATAGTCCACAGATTACAGAATGACACCAGATGTGTATCGGAAACTACTACTGGTGTTCCAGGGAACGATCAAAGCGTAGACGTCTTGAGACAATATTCCCATGGAGGAAACTGCGCATGGTGACTGTTGTATTCAATCCCGAGGCAATTTCTGTGTTTCATCAACACTTTGAAGGTCCACAGATTACAGAATGCCTCCAGACGTGCATCGGAAACTACTATTAGTCTTGCAGTTAAAGTTCCAAGCGTAGACTGTTTGAGACATTACTCCCATGGAGGGAAGTGGGCATGGCGCCTGTTGTATTCAATCCCGCGGCAATTTCTGTGTTTCATCAACACTTTGAAGGTCCACAGACTACAGAATGCCTCCAGATGTGCATCGGAAACTACTACTGGCCTTGCAGGGAACGATCAAAGCGTAGACGTCTTGAGACAATATTCCCATGCAGGAAACTGCGCATGGAGACTGTTGTATTCAATCCCGAGGCAATTTCTGTGTTTCATCAACACTTCGAAGGTCCACAGATTACAGAATGCATCCGGATGTGCATCGGAAACTACTATTAGTCTTGCAGGTAACGTTCAAAGCGTAGACTGTTTGAGACATTACTCCCATGGAGGAAAGAGCGCATGGTGACTGATTTATTCTATCCCGATGCAATTTCTGTGTTTCATCAACACTCTGATAGTCCACAGATTACAGAATGCCCCCAGATGTGCATCGGAAACTACTACTGGTCTTCCAGGCAACGATCAAAGCGTAAACTCTTTGAGACATTTCTCCCATAGAGGAATGTGCGCATGCTGCCTGTTGTATTCAATCCGGATGCAATTTCTGTCTTTCATCAACACTCTGATAGTCCACACATTACAGAATGCCCCTAGATGTGCATCGGAAACTACTACTGGTCTTCCAGGGAACGATCAAAGCGTAGACTGTTTGCGACATTACTCAGATGGAGGAAAGTGCGCATGGTGACTGTTTTATTCTATCCCGATGCAATTTCTGTGTTTCATTAACACTCTAATAGTCCACAGATTACGGAATGACAAAAGATGTGCATCGGAAACTACTACTTGTCTTCCAGGAAACGATCAAAACGTAGACTGTTTGAACCATAACACCCATGGAGGAAAGTGCGGATTTTGACTGTTGTTTTCAATCCCGATGCTATTTCTGTGTTTCATCAAAACTCTGATAGTCCACAGATTACAGAATGCCCCCAGATGTGCATCGGAAACTACTACTGGTCTTCCAGGGAATGATCAAAGCGTAAACTGTTTGAGACATTTCTCCCATGGAGGAAGGTGCGCATGGTGACTGTTGTATTCAATCCCGATGCAATTTCTGTGTTTCATCAACACTCAGATATTCCACAGATTACAGAATGCCCTCAGATGTGCATCGGAAACTACTACTGGTCTTCCAGGGAACGTTCAAAGCGTAAACTGTTTGAGACATTTCTCCCATGGAGGGAAGTGCGCATGGTGACTGTTGTATTCAATCCCGATGCAATTTCTGTGTTTCATCAACACTTTGAAGGTCCACAGATTACAGAATGCCTCCAGATGTGCATCGGAAACTACCACTGGTCCTCCAGGAAACGATCAAAGCGTAGACTGTTTGAGACATTACTCAGATGGAGGAAAGTGCGCATGGTGACTGTTTTATTCTATCCCGATGCAATTTCTGTGTTTCATCAACACTCTAATAGTCCACAGAATACAGAATGCCTCCAGATGTGCATCGGAAACTACTACTGCCTTGCAGGGAACATTCAAAACGTAGACTGTTTGAACCATTACACCCATGGAGGAAAGTGCGCGTGTTGACTGTTGTATTCAATCCCGAAGCAATATCTGTGTTTCATCATCACTCTGATAGTCCACAAATTACAGAATGCCCCCAGATGTGCATCGGAAACTACTACTGGTCCTCCAGGAAATATCAAACCGTAGACTGTTTGAGACATTACTCCCATGGAGGAAAGTGCGCATGGTGACTGTTGTATTCAATCCCGAGGCAAATTCTGTGTTTCATCAACAGTTTCAAGGTCCACAGATTACAGAATGCCTAAAGATGTGCATCGGAAACTACTACTGGTCTTGCAGAGAACGATCGAAGCGTAGACTGTTTGAGACATTACTCCCATGGAGGAAAGTGCGCATGGTGACTCTTGTATTCAATCCCGATGCAATTTCTGTGTTTCATCAACACTCTGTAGTCCACAGATTACAGAATGCCTAAAGATGTGCATCGGAAACCACTACTGGTCTTCCAGGGAACAATTAAAGCGTAGATTGTTTGAGACATTACTCCCATGGAGGGAAGTGCGCATGGTGACTGTTGTATTCAATCCCGATGCAATTTCTGTGTTTCATCAACACTTTGAAGGTCCACAGATTAAAGAATGCCTCCAGATGTGCATCGGAAACTACTACTGGTCCTCCAGGAAACGATCAAAGCGTAGACTGTTTGAGACATTACTCCCATGGAGGAAAGTGCGCATGGTGACGGTTGTATTAATCCCATGGCAATTTCTGTGTTTCATCAACACTTTGATGGTCCACAGATTACAGATTGCCTCCAGATGTGCATCGGAGACTACTACTAGTCATGCATTGAACGATCAAAGCGTAGACTGTTTGAGACATTACTCCCCAGGTGGAATGTGCGCATGGTGACTGTTGTATTCAATCGCGATGCAATTTCTGTGTTTCATCTACACTCTGATAGTCCACACATTACAGAATGCCCCCAAGGCCTGCATCGGAAACTACTACTGGTCTTCAAGGGAACGATCAAAGCGTAAACTGTTTGAGACCTTACTCCCACGGAGGAAAGTGCGCATGGTGAGTGTTGAATTCAATCCTGATGCAATTTCTGTGTTTCATCAACGCTCTGATAGTCCACACATTACAGAATGCCCCCATATGTGCTTCAGAAACTACTACTGGTATCCAGGAAACGATCAAAGCGTAGACAGTTTGAGACCTTACTCCTATGGAGGAATGTGCGCATGGTGACTGTTCTATTCAATCCCGATGCAATTTCTGTGTTTCAGCAACACTCTGATAGTCCACAGATTACAGAATGACACCAGATGTGCATCGGAAACTACTACTGGTCTTGCAGGGAACGATCAAAGCGTAGACTGTTTGAGACATTACTCCCATGGAGGAAAGTGCGCATGGTGACTGTTGTATTCAATCCCGATGCAATTTCTGTGTTTCAACATCACTCTGATAGTATACAGATTACAGAATGACCCCAGATGTGCATCGGAAACTTCTACTGGTCTTCCAGGGAACGATCAAAGCGTTGACGGCCTGAGACAATATTCCCATGCAGGAAACTGCGCATGGAGACTGTTGTATTGAATCCCGAGACAATATCTGTGTTTCATCAACACTTTGAAGGTCCACAGATTACAGAATGCCTCCAGATGTGCATCGCAAACTACTACTGGTCTTGCAGGTAACGATCAAAGCGTAGACTGTTTGAGACATTACACCCATGGAGGAGAGTGCGCAGGGTGACTGTTGTATTCAATCCCGATGCAATTTCTGTATTTCATCAACACTTTGAAGGTCCACAGATTACAGAATGAAACCAGAAGTGCATCGGAAACTACTACCGGCCTTGCACGAAACGATCAAAACGTTGACTGTTTGAACCATTACACCCATGGAGGAAAGTGCGAATTTTGACTGTTGTTTTTAATCCCGATGCAATTTCTGTGTTTCATCAACACTCTGATAGTCCACAGATTACAGAATGCCCCAGATGTGCATCGGAAACTACTACTGGTCTTCCAGGGAACGATCAAATCGTAAACTGTTTGAGACATTTCTCCCATGGAGGAAAGTGCGCATGGTGCCTGTTGTATTCAATCCCGATGCAATTCTGTGTTTCATCAACACTCTGATAGTCCACACATTACAGAATGCCCCCAGATGTGCATCGGAAACTACTACTGGTCTTCCAGGGAACGATCAAAGCGTAGACTGCTTGAGACATTACTCCCATAGAGGGAAGTGCGCATGGTGACTGTTGTATTCAATCCCGATGCAATTTCTGTGTTTCTCAACACTTTGAAGGTCCACAGATTACAGAATGCCCCCAGATGTGCATCGGAAACTACTACTGGTCTTCCAGGGAACGATCAAAGCGTAAACTGTTTGAGACATTTCTCCTATGGAGGATAGAGCGCATGGTGACTGTTGTATTCAATGCCGATGCAATTTCTGTGTTTCATCAACGCTCTGATAGTCCACACATTACAGAATGCCCCCAGACGTGCATCAGAAACTACTACTGGTCTTCCAGGAAACGATCAAAGCGTAGACTGTTTGAGACCTTACTCCCATGGAGGAATGTGCGCATGGTGGCTGTTGTATTCATTCCCGATGCAATTTCTGTGTTTCATCAACACTTTGAAGGTCCACAGATTACAGAATGCCTCCAGATGTGCATCAGAAACTACTACTGGTCTTCCAGGAAACGATCAAAGCGTAGACTGTTTGAGACATTACTCCCATGGAGGAAAGTGCGCATGGTGACTGTTGTATTAATCCCACGGCATTTTCTGTGTTTCATCAACACTTTGATGGTCCACAGATTACAGAATGCCTCCAGATGTACATCGGATGCTACTACTAGTCATGCATTGAACGATCAAAGCGTAGACTGTTTGAGACATTACTCCCATGGAGGAATGTGCGCATTGTGACTGTTGTAGTCAATCCCGATGCAATTTCTGTGTTTCATCTACACTCTGATAGTCCACACATTACAGAATGCCCCCAAGGTCTGCATCGGAAACTACTACTGGTCTTCAAGGGATCGATCAAAGCGTAAACTGTTTGAGACCTTACTCCCACGGAGGAAAGTGCGCATGGTGAGTGTTGAATTCAATCCTGATGCAATTTCTGTGTTTCATCAACGCTCTGATAGTCCACACATTACAGAATGCCCCCAGATGTGCATCAGAAACTACTACTGGTCTTCCAGGAACCGATCAAAGCGTAGACTGTTTGAGACCTTACTCCCATGGAGGAATGTGCGCATGGTGATTGTTCTATTCAATCCCGATGCAATTTCTGTGTTTCATCAACACTCTGATAGTCCACAGATTACGGAATGACACCAGATGTGCATCGGAAACTACTACTGGTCTTCCAGGGAACGATCAAAGCGTAGACTGTTTGAGACATTACACCCATGGAGGAAAGTGCGCATGGTGACTGTTGTATTCAATCCCACGGCAATTTCTGTGTTTCATCAACACTTTGAAGGTCCACAGATTACAGAATGCCACCAGAAGTGCATCGGAAACTACTACCGGCCTTGTAGTAAACGATCAAAACGTAGACTGTTTGAACCATTACACCCATGGAGGAAAGTGCGAATTTTGACAGTTGTTTTCAATCCCGATGCAATTTCTGTGTTTCATCAACACTCTGATAGGCCACAGATTACAGAATGCCCCCAGATGTGCATCGGAAACTACTACTGGTCTTCCAGGGAACGATCAAATCGTAAACTGTTTGAGACATTTCTCCCATGGAGGAAAGTGCGCATGGTGCCTGTTGTATTCAATCCGGATGCAATTTCTGTGTTTCATAAACACTCTGATAGTCCACACATTACAGAATGCCTCCAGATGTGCATCGGAAACTACTACTGGTCTTCCAGGGAACGATCAAAGCGTAGACTGCTTGAGACATTACTCCCATAGAGGGAAGTGCGCATGGTGGCTGTTGTATTCAATCCCGATGCAATTTCTGTGTTTCATCAACACTTTGAAGGTCCACAGACTACAGAATGCCTCCAGATGTGCATCGGAAACTACTACTGGCCTTGCAGGGAACGATCAAAGCGTAGACGTCTTGAGACAATATTCCCATGCAGGAAACTGCGCATGGAGACTGTTGTATTCAATCCCGAGGCAATTTCTGTGTTTCATCAACACTTCGAAGGTCCACAGATTACAGAATGCATCCAGATGTGCATCGGAAACTACTATTAGTCTTGCAGGTAACGTTCAAAGCGTAGACTGTTTGAGACATTACTCCCATGGAGGAAAGAGCGCATGGTGACTGATTTATTCTATCCCGATGCAATTTCTGTGTTTCATCAACACTCTGATAGTCCACAGATTACAGAATGCCCCCAGATGTGCATCGGAAACTACTACTGGTCTTCCAGGCAACGATCAAAGCGTAAACTGTTTGAGACATTTCTCCCATAGAGGAATGTGCGCATGCTGCCTGTTGTATTCAATCCGGATGCAATTTCTGTCTTTCATCAACACTCTGATAGTCCACACATTACAGAATGCCCCTAGATGTGCATCGGAAACTACTACTGGTCTTCCAGGGAACGATCAAAGCGTAGACTGTTTGCGACATTACTCAGATGGAGGAAAGTGCGCATGGTGACTGTTTTATTCTATCCCGATGCAATTTCTGTGTTTCATTAACACTCTAATAGTCCACAGATTACGGAATGACAAAAGATGTGCATCGGAAACTACTACTTGTCTTCCAGGAAACGATCAAAACGTAGACTGTTTGAACCATAACACCCATGGAGGAAAGTGCGGATTTTGACTGTTGTTTTCAATCCCGATGCTATTTCTGTGTTTCATCAAAACTCTGATAGTCCACAGATTACAGAATGCCCCCAGATGTGCATCGGAAACTACTACTGGTCTTCCAGGGAATGATCAAAGCGTAAACTGTTTGAGACATTTCTCCCATGGAGGAAGGTGCGCATGGTGACTGTTGTATTCAATCCCGATGCAATTTCTGTGTTTCATCAACACTCTGATATTCCACAGATTACAGAATGCCCTCAGATGTGCATCGGAAACTACTACTGGTCTTCCAGGGAACGTTCAAAGCGTAAACTGTTTGAGACATTTCTCCCATGGAGGGAAGTGCGCATGGTGACTGTTGTATTCAATCCCGATGCAATTTCTGTGTTTCATCAACACTTTGAAGGTCCACAGATTACAGAATGCCTCCAGATGTGCATCGGAAACTACCACTGGTCCTCCAGGAAACGATCAAAGCGTAGACTGTTTGAGACATTACTCAGATGGAGGAAAGTGCGCATGGTGACTGTTTTATTCTATCCCGATGCAATTTCTGTGTTTCATCAACACTCTAATAGTCCACAGAATACAGAATGCCTCCAGATGTGCATCGGAAACTACTACTGCCTTTCAGGGAACATTCAAAACGTAGACTGTTTGAACCATTACACCCATGGAGGAAAGTGCGCATGTTGACTGTTGTATTCAATCCCGAAGCAATATCTGTGTTTCATCATCACTCTGATAGTCCACACATTACAGAATGCCCCCAGATGTGCATCGGAAACTACTACTGGTCCTCCAGGAAATATCAAACCGTAGACTGTTTGAGACATTACTCCCATGGAGGAAAGTGCGCATGGTGACTGTTGTATTCAATCCCGAGGCAAATTCTGTGTTTCATCAACAGTTTGAAGGTCCACAGATTACAGAATGCCTAAAGATGTGCATCGGAAACTACTACTGGTCTTGCAGAGAACGATCGAAGCGTAGACTGTTTGAGACATTACTCCCATGGAGGAAAGTGCGCATGGTGACTCTTGTATTCAATCCCGATGCAATTTCTGTGTTTCATCAACACTCTGTAGTCCACAGATTACAGAATGCCTAAAGATGTGCATCGGAAACCACTACTGGTCTTCCAGGGAACAATTAAAGCGTAGATTGTTTGAGACATTACTCCCATGGAGGGAAGTGCGCATGGTGACTGTTGTATTCAATCCCGATGCAATTTCTGTGTTTCATCAACACTTTGAAGGTCCACAGATTAAAGAATGCCTCCAGATGTGCATCGGAAACTACTACTGGTCCTCTAGGAAACGATCAAAGCGTAGACTGTTTGAGACATTACTCCCATGGAGGAAAGTGCGCATGGGGACGGTTGTATTAATCCCATGGCAATTTCTGTGTTTCATCAACACTTTGATGGTCCACAGATTACAGATTGCCTCCAGATGTGCATCGGATACTACTACTAGTCATGCATTGAACGATCAAAGCGTAGACTGTTTGAGACATTACTCCCCAGGTGGAATGTGCGCATGGTGACTGTTGTATTCAATCCCGATGCAATTTCTGTGTTTCATCTACACTCTGATAGTCCACACATTACAGAATGCCCCCAAGGCCTGCATCGGAAACTACTACTGGTCTTCAAGGGAACGATCAAAGCGTAAACTGTTTGAGACCTTACTCCCACGGAGGAAAGTGCGCATGGTGAGTGTTGAATTCAATCCTGATGCAATTTCTGTGTTTCATCAACGCTCTGATAGTCCACACATTACAGAATGCCCCCATATGTGCATCAGAAACTACTACTGGTCTTCCAGGAAACGATCAAAGCGTAGACAGTTTGAGACCTTACTCCTATGGAGGAATGTGCGCATTTTGACTGTTCTATTGAATCCCGATGCAATTTCTGTGTTTCAGCAACACTCTGATAGTCCACAGATTACAGAATGACACCAGATGTGCATCGGAAACTACTACTGGTCTTGCAGGGAACGATCAAAGCGTAGACTGTTTGAGACATTACTCCCATGGAGGAAAGTGCGCATGGTGACTGTTGTATTCAATCCGGATGCAATTTCTGTGTTTCATAAACACTCTGATAGTCCACACATTACAGAATGCCTCCAGATGTGCATCGGAAACTACTACTGGTCTTCCAGGGAACGATCAAAGCGTAGACTGTTTGAGACATTACTCCCATGGAGGAATGTGCGCATTGTGACTGTTGTAGTCAATCCCGATGCAATTTCTGTGTTTCATCTACACTCTGATAGTCCACACATTACAGAATGCCCCCAAGGTCTGCATCGGAAACTACTACTGGTCTTCAAGGGATCGATCAAAGCGTAAACTGTTTGAGACCTTACTCCCACGGAGGAAAGTGCGCATGGTGAGTGTTGAATTCAATCCTGATGCAATTTCTGTGTTTCATCAACGCTCTGATAGTCCACACATTACAGAATGCCCCCAGATGTGCATCAGAAACTACTACTGGTCTTCCAGGAACCGATCAAAGCGTAGACTGTTTGAGACCTTACTCCCATGGAGGAATGTGCGCATGGTGATTGTTCTATTCAATCCCGATGCAATTTCTGTGTTTCATCAACACTCTGATAGTCCACAGATTACGGAATGACACCAGATGTGCATCGGAAACTACTACTGGTCTTCCAGGGAACGATCAAAGCGTAGACTGTTTGAGACATTACACCCATGGAGGAAAGTGCGCATGGTGACTGTTGTATTCAATCCCACGGCAATTTCTGTGTTTCATCAACACTTTGAAGGTCCACAGATTACAGAATGCCACCAGAAGTGCATCGGAAACTACTACCGGCCTTGTAGTAAACGATCAAAACGTAGACTGTTTGAACCATTACACCCATGGAGGAAAGTGCGAATTTTGACAGTTGTTTTCAATCCCGATGCAATTTCTGTGTTTCATCAACACTCTGATAGGCCACAGATTACAGAATGCCCCCAGATGTGCATCGGAAACTACTACTGGTCTTCCAGGGAACGATCAAATCGTAAACTGTTTGAGACATTTCTCCCATGGAGGAAAGTGCGCATGGTGCCTGTTGTATTCAATCCGGATGCAATTTCTGTGTTTCATAAACACTCTGATAGTCCACACATTACAGAATGCCTCCAGATGTGCATCGGAAACTACTACTGGTCTTCCAGGGAACGATCAAAGCGTAGACTGCTTGAGACATTACTCCCATAGAGGGAAGTGCGCATGGTGGCTGTTGTATTCAATCCCGATGCAATTTCTGTGTTTCATCAACACTTTGAAGGTCCACAGACTACAGAATGCCTCCAGATGTGCATCGGAAACTACTACTGGCCTTGCAGGGAACGATCAAAGCGTAGACGTCTTGAGACAATATTCCCATGCAGGAAACTGCGCATGGAGACTGTTGTATTCAATCCCGAGGCAATTTCTGTGTTTCATCAACACTTCGAAGGTCCACAGATTACAGAATGCATCCAGATGTGCATCGGAAACTACTATTAGTCTTGCAGGTAACGTTCAAAGCGTAGACTGTTTGAGACATTACTCCCATGGAGGAAAGAGCGCATGGTGACTGATTTATTCTATCCCGATGCAATTTCTGTGTTTCATCAACACTCTGATAGTCCACAGATTACAGAATGCCCCCAGATGTGCATCGGAAACTACTACTGGTCTTCCAGGCAACGATCAAAGCGTAAACTGTTTGAGACATTTCTCCCATAGAGGAATGTGCGCATGCTGCCTGTTGTATTCAATCCGGATGCAATTTCTGTCTTTCATCAACACTCTGATAGTCCACACATTACAGAATGCCCCTAGATGTGCATCGGAAACTACTACTGGTCTTCCAGGGAACGATCAAAGCGTAGACTGTTTGCGACATTACTCAGATGGAGGAAAGTGCGCATGGTGACTGTTTTATTCTATCCCGATGCAATTTCTGTGTTTCATTAACACTCTAATAGTCCACAGATTACGGAATGACAAAAGATGTGCATCGGAAACTACTACTTGTCTTCCAGGAAACGATCAAAACGTAGACTGTTTGAACCATAACACCCATGGAGGAAAGTGCGGATTTTGACTGTTGTTTTCAATCCCGATGCTATTTCTGTGTTTCATCAAAACTCTGATAGTCCACAGATTACAGAATGCCCCCAGATGTGCATCGGAAACTACTACTGGTCTTCCAGGGAATGATCAAAGCGTAAACTGTTTGAGACATTTCTCCCATGGAGGAAGGTGCGCATGGTGACTGTTGTATTCAATCCCGATGCAATTTCTGTGTTTCATCAACACTCTGATATTCCACAGATTACAGAATGCCCTCAGATGTGCATCGGAAACTACTACTGGTCTTCCAGGGAACGTTCAAAGCGTAAACTGTTTGAGACATTTCTCCCATGGAGGGAAGTGCGCATGGTGACTGTTGTATTCAATCCCGATGCAATTTCTGTGTTTCATCAACACTTTGAAGGTCCACAGATTACAGAATGCCTCCAGATGTGCATCGGAAACTACCACTGGTCCTCCAGGAAACGATCAAAGCGTAGACTGTTTGAGACATTACTCAGATGGAGGAAAGTGCGCATGGTGACTGTTTTATTCTATCCCGATGCAATTTCTGTGTTTCATCAACACTCTAATAGTCCACAGAATACAGAATGCCTCCAGATGTGCATCGGAAACTACTACTGCCTTTCAGGGAACATTCAAAACGTAGACTGTTTGAACCATTACACCCATGGAGGAAAGTGCGCATGTTGACTGTTGTATTCAATCCCGAAGCAATATCTGTGTTTCATCATCACTCTGATAGTCCACACATTACAGAATGCCCCCAGATGTGCATCGGAAACTACTACTGGTCCTCCAGGAAATATCAAACCGTAGACTGTTTGAGACATTACTCCCATGGAGGAAAGTGCGCATGGTGACTGTTGTATTCAATCCCGAGGCAAATTCTGTGTTTCATCAACAGTTTGAAGGTCCACAGATTACAGAATGCCTAAAGATGTGCATCGGAAACTACTACTGGTCTTGCAGAGAACGATCGAAGCGTAGACTGTTTGAGACATTACTCCCATGGAGGAAAGTGCGCATGGTGACTCTTGTATTCAATCCCGATGCAATTTCTGTGTTTCATCAACACTCTGTAGTCCACAGATTACAGAATGCCTAAAGATGTGCATCGGAAACCACTACTGGTCTTCCAGGGAACAATTAAAGCGTAGATTGTTTGAGACATTACTCCCATGGAGGGAAGTGCGCATGGTGACTGTTGTATTCAATCCCGATGCAATTTCTGTGTTTCATCAACACTTTGAAGGTCCACAGATTAAAGAATGCCTCCAGATGTGCATCGGAAACTACTACTGGTCCTCTAGGAAACGATCAAAGCGTAGACTGTTTGAGACATTACTCCCATGGAGGAAAGTGCGCATGGGGACGGTTGTATTAATCCCATGGCAATTTCTGTGTTTCATCAACACTTTGATGGTCCACAGATTACAGATTGCCTCCAGATGTGCATCGGATACTACTACTAGTCATGCATTGAACGATCAAAGCGTAGACTGTTTGAGACATTACTCCCCAGGTGGAATGTGCGCATGGTGACTGTTGTATTCAATCCCGATGCAATTTCTGTGTTTCATCTACACTCTGATAGTCCACACATTACAGAATGCCCCCAAGGCCTGCATCGGAAACTACTACTGGTCTTCAAGGGAACGATCAAAGCGTAAACTGTTTGAGACCTTACTCCCACGGAGGAAAGTGCGCATGGTGAGTGTTGAATTCAATCCTGATGCAATTTCTGTGTTTCATCAACGCTCTGATAGTCCACACATTACAGAATGCCCCCATATGTGCATCAGAAACTACTACTGGTCTTCCAGGAAACGATCAAAGCGTAGACAGTTTGAGACCTTACTCCTATGGAGGAATGTGCGCATTTTGACTGTTCTATTGAATCCCGATGCAATTTCTGTGTTTCAGCAACACTCTGATAGTCCACAGATTACAGAATGACACCAGATGTGCATCGGAAACTACTACTGGTCTTGCAGGGAACGATCAAAGCGTAGACTGTTTGAGACATTACTCCCATGGAGGAAAGTGCGCATGGTGACTGTTGTATTCAATCCCGATGCAATTTCTGTGTTTCAACATCACTCTGATAGTATACAGATTACAGAATGACCCCAGATGTGCATCGGAAACTTCTACTGGTCTTCCAGGGAACGATCAAAGCGTTGACGGCCAGAGACAATATTCCCATGCAGGAAACTGCGCATGGAGACTGTTGTATTGAATCCCGAGACAATATCTGTGTTTCATCAACACTTTGAAGGTCCACAGATTACAGAATGCCTCCAGATGTGCATCGGAAACTACTACTGGTCTTGCAGGTAACGATCAAAGCGTAGACTGTTTGAGACATTACACCCATGGAGGAGAGTGCGCAGGGTGACAGTTGTATTCAATCCCGATGCAATTTCTGTATTTCATCAACACTTTGAAGGTCCACAGATTACAGAATGCCTCCAGATGTGCATCAGAAACTACTACTGGTCTTCCAGGAAACGATCAAAGCGTAGACTGTTTGAGACATTACTCCCATGGAGGAAAGTGCGCATGGTGACTGTTGTATTAATCCCACGGCATTTTCTGTGTTTCATCAACACTTTGATGGTCCACAGATTACAGAATGCCTCCAGATGTGCATCGGATGCTACTACTAGTCATGCATTGAACGATCAAAGCGTAGACTGTTTGAGACATTACTCCCATGGAGGAATGTGCGCATGGTGACTGTTGTAGTCAATCCCGATGCAATTTCTGTGTTTCATCTACACTCTGATAGTCCACACATTACAGAATGCCCCCAAGGTCTGCATCGGAAACTACTACTGGTCTTCAAGGGATCGATCAAAGCGTAAACTGTTTGAGACCTTACTCCCACGGAGGAAAGTGCGCATGGTGAGTGTTGAATTCAATCCTGATGCAATTTCTGTGTTTCATCAGCGCTCTGATAGTCCACACATTACAGAATGCCCCCAGATGTGCATCAGAAACAACTACTGGTCTTCCAGGAACCGATCAAAGCGTAGACTGTTTGAGACCTTACTTTCATGGAGGAATGTGCGCATGGTGATTGTTCTATTCAATCCCGATGCAATTTCTGTGTTTCATCAACACTCTGATAGTCCACAGATTACGGAATGACACCAGATGTGCATCGGAAACTACTACTGGTCTTCCAGGGAACGATCAAAGCGTAGACTGTTTGAGACATTACACCCATGGAGGAAAGTGCGCATGGTGACTGTTGTATTCAATCCCACGGCAATTTCTGTGTTTCATCAACACTTTGAAGGTCCACAGATTACAGAATGCCACCAGAAGTGCATCGGAAACTACTACCGGCCTTGTAGTAAACGATCAAAACGTAGACTGTTTGAACCATTACACCCATGGAGGAAAGTGCGAATTTTGACAGTTGTTTTCAATCCCGATGCAATTTCTGTGTTTCATCAACACTCTGATAGGCCACAGATTACAGAATGCCCCCAGATGTGCATCGGAAACTACTACTGGTCTTCCAGGGAACGATCAAATCGTAAACTGTTTGAGACATTTCTCCCATGGAGGAAAGTGCGCATGGTGCCTGTTGTATTCAATCCGGATGCAATTTCTGTGTTTCATAAACACTCTGATAGTCCACACATTACAGAATGCCTCCAGATGTGCATCGGAAACTACTACTGGTCTTCCAGGGAACGATCAAAGCGTAGACTGCTTGAGACATTACTCCCATAGAGGGAAGTGCGCATGGTGGCTGTTGTATTCAATCCCGATGCAATTTCTGTGTTTCATCAACACTTTGAAGGTCCACAGACTACAGAATGCCTCCAGATGTGCATCGGAAACTACTACTGGCCTTGCAGGGAACGATCAAAGCGTAGACGTCTTGAGACAATATTCCCATGCAGGAAACTGCGCATGGAGACTGTTGTATTCAATCCCGAGGCAATTTCTGTGTTTCATCAACACTTCGAAGGTCCACAGATTACAGAATGCATCCAGATGTGCATCGGAAACTACTATTAGTCTTGCAGGTAACGTTCAAAGCGTAGACTGTTTGAGACATTACTCCCATGGAGGAAAGAGCGCATGGTGACTGATTTATTCTATCCCGATGCAATTTCTGTGTTTCATCAACACTCTGATAGTCCACAGATTACAGAATGCCCCCAGATGTGCATCGGAAACTACTACTGGTCTTCCAGGCAACGATCAAAGCGTAAACTGTTTGAGACATTTCTCCCATAGAGGAATGTGCGCATGCTGCCTGTTGTATTCAATCCGGATGCAATTTCTGTCTTTCATCAACACTCTGATAGTCCACACATTACAGAATGCCCCTAGATGTGCATCGGAAACTACTACTGGTCTTCCAGGGAACGATCAAAGCGTAGACTGTTTGCGACATTACTCAGATGGAGGAAAGTGCGCATGGTGACTGTTTTATTCTATCCCGATGCAATTTCTGTGTTTCATTAACACTCTAATAGTCCACAGATTACGGAATGACAAAAGATGTGCATCGGAAACTACTACTTGTCTTCCAGGAAACGATCAAAACGTAGACTGTTTGAACCATAACACCCATGGAGGAAAGTGCGGATTTTGACTGTTGTTTTCAATCCCGATGCTATTTCTGTGTTTCATCAAAACTCTGATAGTCCACAGATTACAGAATGCCCCCAGATGTGCATCGGAAACTACTACTGGTCTTCCAGGGAATGATCAAAGCGTAAACTGTTTGAGACATTTCTCCCATGGAGGAAGGTGCGCATGGTGACTGTTGTATTCAATCCCGATGCAATTTCTGTGTTTCATCAACACTCTGATATTCCACAGATTACAGAATGCCCTCAGATGTGCATCGGAAACTACTACTGGTCTTCCAGGGAACGTTCAAAGCGTAAACTGTTTGAGACATTTCTCCCATGGAGGGAAGTGCGCATGGTGACTGTTGTATTCAATCCCGATGCAATTTCTGTGTTTCATCAACACTTTGAAGGTCCACAGATTACAGAATGCCTCCAGATGTGCATCGGAAACTACCACTGGTCCTCCAGGAAACGATCAAAGCGTAGACTGTTTGAGACATTACTCAGATGGAGGAAAGTGCGCATGGTGACTGTTTTATTCTATCCCGATGCAATTTCTGTGTTTCATCAACACTCTAATAGTCCACAGAATACAGAATGCCTCCAGATGTGCATCGGAAACTACTACTGCCTTTCAGGGAACATTCAAAACGTAGACTGTTTGAACCATTACACCCATGGAGGAAAGTGCGCATGTTGACTGTTGTATTCAATCCCGAAGCAATATCTGTGTTTCATCATCACTCTGATAGTCCACACATTACAGAATGCCCCCAGATGTGCATCGGAAACTACTACTGGTCCTCCAGGAAATATCAAACCGTAGACTGTTTGAGACATTACTCCCATGGAGGAAAGTGCGCATGGTGACTGTTGTATTCAATCCCGAGGCAAATTCTGTGTTTCATCAACAGTTTGAAGGTCCACAGATTACAGAATGCCTAAAGATGTGCATCGGAAACTACTACTGGTCTTGCAGAGAACGATCGAAGCGTAGACTGTTTGAGACATTACTCCCATGGAGGAAAGTGCGCATGGTGACTCTTGTATTCAATCCCGATGCAATTTCTGTGTTTCATCAACACTCTGTAGTCCACAGATTACAGAATGCCTAAAGATGTGCATCGGAAACCACTACTGGTCTTCCAGGGAACAATTAAAGCGTAGATTGTTTGAGACATTACTCCCATGGAGGGAAGTGCGCATGGTGACTGTTGTATTCAATCCCGATGCAATTTCTGTGTTTCATCAACACTTTGAAGGTCCACAGATTAAAGAATGCCTCCAGATGTGCATCGGAAACTACTACTGGTCCTCTAGGAAACGATCAAAGCGTAGACTGTTTGAGACATTACTCCCATGGAGGAAAGTGCGCATGGGGACGGTTGTATTAATCCCATGGCAATTTCTGTGTTTCATCAACACTTTGATGGTCCACAGATTACAGATTGCCTCCAGATGTGCATCGGATACTACTACTAGTCATGCATTGAACGATCAAAGCGTAGACTGTTTGAGACATTACTCCCCAGGTGGAATGTGCGCATGGTGACTGTTGTATTCAATCCCGATGCAATTTCTGTGTTTCATCTACACTCTGATAGTCCACACATTACAGAATGCCCCCAAGGCCTGCATCGGAAACTACTACTGGTCTTCAAGGGAACGATCAAAGCGTAAACTGTTTGAGACCTTACTCCCACGGAGGAAAGTGCGCATGGTGAGTGTTGAATTCAATCCTGATGCAATTTCTGTGTTTCATCAACGCTCTGATAGTCCACACATTACAGAATGCCCCCATATGTGCATCAGAAACTACTACTGGTCTTCCAGGAAACGATCAAAGCGTAGACAGTTTGAGACCTTACTCCTATGGAGGAATGTGCGCATTTTGACTGTTCTATTGAATCCCGATGCAATTTCTGTGTTTCAGCAACACTCTGATAGTCCACAGATTACAGAATGACACCAGATGTGCATCGGAAACTACTACTGGTCTTGCAGGGAACGATCTAAGCGTAGACTGTTTGAGACATTACTCCCATGGAGGAAAGTGCGCATGGTGACTGTTGTATTCAATCCCGATGCAATTTCTGTGTTTCAACATCACTCTGATAGTATACAGATTACAGAATGACCCCAGATGTGCATCGGAAACTTCTACTGGTCTTCCAGGGAACGATCAAAGCGTTGACGGCCAGAGACAATATTCCCATGCAGGAAACTGCGCATGGAGACTGTTGTATTGAATCCCGAGACAATATCTGTGTTTCATCAACACTTTGAAGGTCCACAGATTACAGAATGCCTCCAGATGTGCATCGGAAACTACTACTGGTCTTGCAGGTAACGATCAAAGCGTAGACTGTTTGAGACATTACACCCATGGAGGAGAGTGCGCAGGGTGACAGTTGTATTCAATCCCGATGCAATTTCTGTATTTCATCAACACTTTGAAGGTCCACAGATTACAGAATGCCTCCAGATGTGCATCAGAAACTACTACTGGTCTTCCAGGAAACGATCAAAGCGTAGACTGTTTGAGACATTACTCCCATGGAGGAAAGTGCGCATGGTGACTGTTGTATTAATCCCACGGCATTTTCTGTGTTTCATCAACACTTTGATGGTCCACAGATTACAGAATGCCTCCAGATGTGCATCGGATGCTACTACTAGTCATGCATTGAACGATCAAAGCGTAGACTGTTTGAGACATTACTCCCATGGAGGAATGTGCGCATGGTGACTGTTGTAGTCAATCCCGATGCAATTTCTGTGTTTCATCTACACTCTGATAGTCCACACATTACAGAATGCCCCCAAGGTCTGCATCGGAAACTACTACTGGTCTTCAAGGGATCGATCAAAGCGTAAACTGTTTGAGACCTTACTCCCACGGAGGAAAGTGCGCATGGTGAGTGTTGAATTCAATCCTGATGCAATTTCTGTGTTTCATCAGCGCTCTGATAGTCCACACATTACAGAATGCCCCCAGATGTGCATCAGAAACAACTACTGGTCTTCCAGGAACCGATCAAAGCGTAGACTGTTTGAGACCTTACTTTCATGGAGGAATGTGCGCATGGTGATTGTTCTATTCAATCCCGATGCAATTTCTGTGTTTCATCAACACTCTGATAGTCCACAGATTACGGAATGACACCAGATGTGCATCGGAAACTACTACTGGTCTTCCAGGGAACGATCAAAGCGTAGACTGTTTGAGACATTACACCCATGGAGGAAAGTGCGCATGGTGACTGTTGTATTCAATCCCACGGCAATTTCTGTGTTTCATCAACACTTTGAAGGTCCACAGATTACAGAATGCCACCAGAAGTGCATCGGAAACTACTACCGGCCTTGTAGTAAACGATCAAAACGTAGACTGTTTGAACCATTACACCCATGGAGGAAAGTGCGAATTTTGACAGTTGTTTTCAATCCCGATGCAATTTCTGTGTTTCATCAACACTCTGATAGTCCACAGATTACAGAATGCCCCCAGATGTGCATCGGAAACTACTACTGGTCTTCCAGGGAACGATCAAATCGTAAACTGTTTGAGACATTTCTCCCATGGAGGAAAGTGCGCATGGTGCCTGTTGTATTCAATCCGGATGCAATTTCTGTGTTTCATAAACACTCTGATAGTCCACACATTACAGAATGCCTCCAGATGTGCATCGGAAACTACTACTGGTCTTCCAGGGAACGATCAAAGCGTAGACTGCTTGAGACATTACTCCCATAGAGGGAAGTGCGCATGGTGGCTGTTGTATTCAATCCCGATGCAATTTCTGTGTTTCATCAACACTTTGAAGGTCCACAGATTACAGAATGCCCCCAGATGTGCATCGGAAACTACTACTGGTCTTCCAGGGAACGATCAAAGCGTAGACTGTTTGAGACATTACTCCCACGGAGGAAAGTGCGCATGGTGAATGTTGTATTCAATACTGATGCAATTTCTGTGTTTCATCAAAACTTTGAATGTCCACAGATTACAGAATGCCTAAAGATGTGCATCGGAAACCACTACTGGTCTTCCAGGGAACGTTCAAAGCGTAGATTGTTTGCGACATTACTCCCATGGAGGGAAGTGCGCATAGTGACTGTTGCATTCAATCCCGATGCAATTTCTGTGTTTCATCAACACTTTGAAGGTCCGCAGATTACAGAATGCCTCCAGATGTGCATCGGAAACTACTACTGGTCCTCCAGGAAACGATCAAATCGTAGACAGTTTGAGACATTACTCCCATGGAGGAAAGTGCGCATGGTGACTGTTTTAATCTATCCCGATGCAATTTCTGTGTTTCATGAACACTCTGATAGTCCACAGATTACGGAATGACACCAGATGTGCATCGGAAACTACTACTGGTCTTCCAGGGAACGATCAAAAGCGTAGATTATTTGAGACATTACTCCCATAGAGGACAGTGCGCATGGTGACTGTTGTATTCAATCCCAATGCAATTTCTGTGTCTCATCAACATTTTGAAGGTCCACAGATTACAGAAAGAGTCCAGATGTGCACGAAAACTACTACCGGTATTCCAGGAAACGATCAAAGCGTAGACCGTTTGAGACATTACTCCCATGGAGGAAAGTGCGCATGGTGACTGTTGTATTCAATCCCGATGCAATTTCTGTGTTTCAACAACACTCTGATAGTCCACAGATTACAGAATGACACTAGATGTGCATCGGAAACTACTACTGGTCTTCCAGAGACGATCAAAGCGTAACTTGTTTGAGACATTCCTCCCATGGAGGAAAGTGTGCATGGTGACTTGCATTCAATCCCGATGCAATTTCTGTGTTTCATCAACACCTTGAAGGTCCGCAGATTACAGAATGCCTTCAGATGTGCATCGCAAACTACTACTGGTCTTCCAGGGAATGATCAAAGCGTAGACTGATTGAGACATTACTCCCATGGCGGAAAGTGCGCATGGTGAATGTTATATTCAATCCTGATGTAATTTCTGTGTTTCATCAAAACTTTGAATGTCCACAGATTACAGAATACCTGTAGATGTGCATCGGAATCAACTACTGGTTCTACAGGAATCGATCAAAACGTAGACTGTTTGAGACATTACTCCCATGGAGGAAAGTGCGCATGGTGTCTGTTGCATTCAATCCCACGAAAATTTCTGTGTTTCATCAACACTTTGATGGTCCACAGATTACATAATGCCTCCAGATGTGCATCGGAAACTACTACTGGTCATGCAGGGAACGATCAAAGCGTAGACTGTTTGAGACATTACTCCCATGGAGTAAAGTGCGCATGGTGACGGTTGTATTCAATCCTGAGGCAATTTCTGTGTTTCATCAACACTCTGATAGTCCACACATTTCAGAATGCCCTCAGATGTGCATCTGAAACTTCTACTGGTCTTCCAGGGAACGATCAAAGCATAGACTGTTTGAGACCTTACTCCTTTTGAGGAAAGTGGGCATGGTGACTGTTGTATTCAATCCCGATGCAATTTCTGTGTTTCAACAACACTCTGATAGTCCAAAGATTACAGAATGACCCCAGATGTGCATCGGAAACTACTACTGGTGTTCCAGGGAACGATCAAAGCGTAGACGTCTTGAGACAATATTCCCATGGAGGAATCTGCGCATGGAGACTGTTGTATTCAATCCCGAGGCAATTTCTGTGTTTCATCAACACTTTGAAGGTCCACAGATTACAGAATGCCTCCAGATGTGCATCGGAAACTACTATTAGTCTTGCAGGTAACGTTCAAAGCGTAGACTGTTTGAGACATTACTCCCATGGAGGAAAGAGCGCATGGTGACTGATTTAGTCTATCCCGATGCAATTTCTGTGTTTCATCAACACTCTGATAGTCCACAAATTACGGAATGACACCAGATGTGCATCGGAAACTACTACTTGTCTTCCAGGAAACGATCAAAACGTAGACTGTTTGAACCATTACACCCATGGAGGAAAGTGCGGACTTTGAGTGTTGTTTTCAATCCCGATGCAATTTCTGTGTTTCATCAACACACTGATAGTCCACAGATTACAGATTCCCCCGGATGTGCATCGGAAACTACTACTGGTCTTCCAGGGAACGATCAAAGCGTAAACTGTTTGAGACATTTCTCCCATAGAGGAATGTGCGCATGCTGCCTGTTGTATTCAATCCGGATGCAATTTCTGTCTTTCATCAACACTCTGATAGTCCACACATTACAGAATGCCCCTAGATGTGCATCAGAAACAACTACTGGTCTTCCAGGAACCGATCAAAGCGTAGACTGTTTGAGACCTTACTCCCATGGAGGAATGTGCGCATGGTGATTGTTCTATTCAATCCCGATGCAATTTCTGTGTTTCATGAACACTCTGATAGTCCACAGATTACGGAATGACACCAGATGTGCATCGGAAACTACTACTGGTCTTCCAGGGAACGATCAAAAGCGTAGATTATTTGAGACATTACTCCCATAGAGAACAGTGCGCATGGTGACTGTTGTATTCAATCCCAATGCAATTTCTGTGTCTCATCAATATTTTGAAGGTCCACAGATTACAGACAGAGTCCAGATGTGCACGAAAACTACTACCGGTATTCCAGGAAACGATCAAAGCGTAGACCGTTTGAGACATTACCCCCATGGAGGAAAGTGCGCATGGTGACTGTTGTATTCAATCCCGATGCAATTTCTGTGTTTCAACAACACTCTGATAGTCCACAGATTACAGAATGACACTAGATGTGCATCGGAAACTACTACTGGTCTTCCAGAGACGATCAAAGCGTAACTTGTTTGAGACATTCCTCCCATGGAGGAAAGTGTGCATGGTGACTTGCATTCAATCCCGATGCAATTTCTGTGTTTCATCAACACTTTGAAGGTCCGCAGATTACAGAATGCCTTCAGATGTGCATCGCAAACTACTACTGGTCTTCCAGGGAATGATCAAAGCGTAGACTGATTGAGACATTACTCCCATGGCGGAAAGTGCACATGGTGAATGTTATATTCAATCCTGATGTAATTTCTGTGTTTCATCGAAACTTTGAATGTCCACAGATTACAGAATGCCTGTAGATGTGCATCGGAATCTACTACTGGTTCTACAGGAATCGATCAAAACATAGACTGTTTGAGACATTACTCCCATGGAGGAAAGTGCGCATGGTGTCTGTTGCATTCAATCCCACGAAAATTTCTGTGTTTCATCAACACTTTGATGGTCCACAGATTACATAATGCCTCCAGATGTGCATCGGAAACTACTACTGGTCATGCAGGGAACGATCAAAGCGTAGACTGTTTGAGACATTACTCCCATGGAGTAAAGTGCGCATGGTGACGGTTGTATTCAATCCTGAGGCAATTTCTGTGTTTCATCAACACTCTGATAGTCCACACATTTCAGAATGCCCTCAGATGTGCATCTGAAACTTCTACTGGTCTTCCAGGGAACGATCAAAGCATAGACTGTTTGAGACCTTACACCTTTTGAGGAAAGTGGGCATGGTGACTGTTGTATTCAATCCCGATGCAATTTCTGTGTTTCAACAACACTCTGATAGTCCAAAGATTACAGAATGACCCCAGATGTGCATCGGAAACTACTACTGGTGTTCCAGGGAACGATCAGAGCGTAGACGTCTTGAGACAATATTCCCATGGAGGAATCTGCGCATGGAGACTGTTGTATTCAATCCCGAGGCAATTTCTGTGTTTCATCAACACTTTGAAGGTCCACAGATTACAGAATGCCTCCAGATGTGCATCGGAAACTACTATTAGTCTTGCAGGTAACGTTCAAAGCGTAGACTGTTTGAGACATTACTCCCATGGAGGAAAGAGCGCATGGTGACTGATTTAGTCTATCCCGATGCAATTTCTGTGTTTCATCAACACTCTGATAGTCCACAAATTACGGAATGACACCAGATGTGCATCGGAAACTACTACTTGTCTTCCAGGAAACGATCAAAACGTAGACTGTTTGAACCATTACACCCATGGAGGAAAGTGCGGACTTTGAGTGTTGTTTTCAATCCCGATGCAATTTCTGTGTTTCATCAACACACTGATAGTCCACAGATTACAGATTCCCCCAGATGTGCATCGGAAACTACTACTGGTCTTCCAGGGAACGATCAAAGCGTAAACTGTTTGAGACATTTCTCCCATAGAGGAATGTGCGCATGCTGCCTGTTGTATTCAATCCGGATGCAATTTCTGTCTTTCATCAACACTCTGATAGTCCACACATTACAGAATGCCCCTAGATGTGCATCTGACACTACTACTGGTCTTCCAGGGAACGATCAAAGCGTAGACTGTTTGAGACATTACTCAGATGGAGGAAAGTGCGCATGGTGACTGTTTTATTCTATCCCGATGAAATTTCTGTGTTTCATCAACACTCTAATAGTCCACAGATTACGGAATGACAAAAGATGTGCATCGGAAACTACTACTTGTCTTCCAGGAAACGATCAAAGCGTAGACTGTTTGAGACATTACTGCCATGGAGGAAAGTGCGCATGGTGACTGTTGTATTCAATCCCGAGGCAAATTCTGTGTTTCATCAACAGTTTGAAGGTCCACAGATTACAGAATGCCTAAAGATGTGCATCGGAAACTACTACTGTTCTTGCAGAGATCGATCGAAGCGTAGACTGTTTGAGACGTTACTCCCATGGAGGAAAGTGCGCATGGTGACTCTTGTATTCAATCCCGATGCAATTTCTGTGTTTCATCAACACTCTCATAGTCCACAGATTACAGAATGCCTAAAGTTGAGCATCGGAAACCACTACTGGTCTTCCAGGGAACGATCAAAGCGTAGATTGTTTGAGACATTACTCCCATGGAGGGAAGTGCGCATCGTGACTGTTGTATTCAATCCCGATGCAATTTCTGTGTTTCATCAACACTTTGAAGGTCCACAGATTACAGAATGCCTCCAGATGTGCTTCGGAAACTACTACTGGTCCTCCAGGAAACGATCAAAGCGTAGACTGTTTGAGACATTACTCCCATGGAGGAAAGTACGCATGGTGACGGTTGTATTAATCCCATGGCAATTTCTGTGTTTCATCAACACTTTGATGGTCCACAGATTACAGAATGCCTCCAGATGTGCATCGGATACTACTACTAGTCATGCATTGAACGATCAAAGCGTAGACTGTTTGAGACATTACTCCCTAGGTGGAATGTGCGCATGGTGACTGTTGTATTCAATCCCGATGCAATTTCTGTGTTTCATCTACACTCTGATAGTCCACACATCACAGAATGCCCCCAAGGTCTGCATCGGAAACTACTACTGGTCTTCAAGGGAACGATCAAAGCGTAAACTGTTTGAGACCTTACTCCCACGGAGGAAAGTGCGCATGGTGAGTGTTGAATTCAATCCTGATGCAATTTCTGTGTTTCATCAACGCTCTGATAGTCCACACATTACAGAATGCCCCCAGATGTGCATCGGAAACTACTACTGGTCCTCCAGGAAACGATCAAAGCGTAGACTGTTTGAGACATTACTCCCATGGAGGAAAGTGCGCATGGTGACTGTTGTATTAATCCCATTGCATTTTCTGTGTTTCATCAACACTTTGATGGCCCACAGATTACAGAATGCCACCAGATGTGCATCAGATGCTACTACTAGTCATGCATTGAACGATCAAAGCGTAGACTGTTTGAGACATTACTCCCATGGAGGAATGTGCGCATGGTGACTGTTGTAGTCAATCCCGACGCAATTTCTGTGTTTCATCAACACTCTGATAGTCCACACATTACAGAATGCCCCCAGATGTGCATCAGAAACTACTACCGGTCTTCCAGGGAACGATCAAAGCGTAAACTGTTTGAGACATTACTCCCATAGAGAAAACTGCGCATGGTGACTGTTGTATTCAATCCCGATGCAATTTCTGTGTTTCATCAACACTTTGAAGGTCCACAGATTACAGAATGCCACCAGAAGTGCATCGGAATCTACTACCGGCCTTGCAGGAAACGATCAAAGCGTAGACTGTTTGAACCATTACACCCATGGAGGAAAGTGCGAATTTTGACTGTTGTTTTCAATCCCGATGCAATTTCTGTGTTTCATCAACACTCTGATAGTCCACAGATTACAGAATGCCCCCAGATGTGCATCGGAAACTACTACTGGTCTTCCAGGGAACGATCAAATCGTAAACTGTTTGAGACATTTCACCCATGGAGGAAAGTGCGCATGGTGCCTGTTGTATTCAATCCCGATGCAATTCTGTGTTTCATCAACACTCTGATAGTCCACACATTACAGAATGCCCCCAGATGTGCATCGGAAACTACTACTAGTCTTCCAGGGAACGATCAAAGCGTAAACTGTTTGAGACATTTCTCCCATGGAGGATAGAGCGCATGGTGACTGTTGTATTCAATGCCGATGCAATTTCTGTGTTTCATCAACGCTCTGATAGTACACACATTACAGAATGCCCCCAGACGTGCATCAGAAACTACTACTGGTCTTCCAGGAAACGATCAAAGTGTAGACTGTTTGAGACCTTACTCCCATGGAGGAATGTGCGCATGGTGACTGTTGTATTCAATCCCGATGCAATTTCTGTGTTTCATCAACACTTTGAAGGTCCACAGATTACAGAATGCCTCCAGATGCGCATCGGAAACTACTACTGGTCCTCCAGGAAACGATCAAAGCGTAGACTGTTTGAGACATTACTCCCATGGAGGAAAGTGCGCATGGTGACTGTTGTATTAATCCCATTGCATTTTCTGTGTTTCATCAACACTTTGATGGTCCACAGATTACAGAATGCCACCAGATGTACATCAGATGCTACTACTAGTCATGCATTGAACGATCAAAGCGTAGACTGTTTGAGACATTACTCCCATGGAGGAATGTGCGCATGGTGACTGTTGTAGTCAATCCCGATGCAACTTCTGTGTTTCATCAACACTTTGAAGGTCCACAGATTACAGAATGCCCCCAGATGTGCATCGGAAACTACTACTGGTCTTCCAGGGAACGATCAAAGCGTAGACTGTTTGAGACATTACTCCCATGGAGGAAAGTGCGCATGGTGAGAGTTGTATTCAATTCCGATGCAATTTCTGTGTTTCATCAACACTTGGAGGGTCCAGAGATTACAGAATGCCTCCAGATGTGCATCGGAAACTATTACTGTCCTTGCAGGGAACATTCAAAACGTAGACTGTTTGAACCATTACACCCATGGAGGAAAGTGCGCATGTTGACTGTTGTATTCAATCCCGAAGCAATATCTGTGTTTCATCAACACTCTGATAGTCCACAGATTACAGAATGCCCCCAGATGTGCATCGGAAACTACTACTGGTCTTCCAGGGAACGATCAAAGCGTAGATTGTTTGAGACATTACTCCCATGGAGGGAAGTGCGCATCGTGACTGTTGTATTCAATCCCGATGCAATTTCTGTGTTTCATCAACACTTTGAAGGTCCACAGATTACAGAATGCCTCCAGATGTGCTTCGGAAACTACTACTGGTCCTCCAGGAAACGATCAAAGCGTAGACTGTTTGAGACATTACTCCCATGGAGGAAAGTACGCATGGTGACGGTTGTATTAATCCCATGGCAATTTCTGTGTTTCATCAACACTTTGATGGTCCACAGATTACAGAATGCCTCCAGATGTGCATCGGATACTACTACTAGTCATGCATTGAACGATCAAAGCGTAGACTGTTTGAGACATTACTCCCTAGGTGGAATGTGCGCATGGTGACTGTTGTATTCAATCCCGATGCAATTTCTGTGTTTCATCTACACTCTGATAGTCCACACATCACAGAATGCCCCCAAGGTCTGCATCGGAAACTACTACTGGTCTTCAAGGGAACGATCAAAGCGTAAACTGTTTGAGACCTTACTCCCACGGAGGAAAGTGCGCATGGTGAGTGTTGAATTCAATCCTGATGCAATTTCTGTGTTTCATCAACGCTCTGATAGTCCACACATTACAGAATGCCCCCAGATGTGCATCGGAAACTACTACTGGTCCTCCAGGAAACGATCAAAGCGTAGACTGTTTGAGACATTACTCCCATGGAGGAAAGTGCGCATGGTGACTGTTGTATTAATCCCATTGCATTTTCTGTGTTTCATCAACACTTTGATGGTCCACAGATTACAGAATGCCACCAGATGTGCATCAGATGCTACTACTAGTCATGCATTGAACGATCAAAGCGTAGACTGTTTGAGACATTACTCCCATGGAGGAATGTGCGCATGGTGACTGTTGTAGTCAATCCCGACGCAATTTCTGTGTTTCATCAACACTCTGATAGTCCACAGATTACAGAATGCCCCCAGATGTGCATCGGAAACTACTACTGGTCTTCCAGGGAACGATCAAATCGTAAACTGTTTGGGACATTTCTCCCATGGAGGAAAGTGCGCATGGTGCCTGTTGTATTCAATCCGGATGCAATTTCTGTGTTTCATCAACACTCTGATAGTCCACACATTACAGAATGCCTCCAGATGTGCATCGGAAACTACTACTGGTCTTCCAGGGAACGATCAAAGCGTAGACTGGTTGAGACATTACTGCCATAGAGGGAAGTGCGCATGGTGACTGTTGTATTCAATCCCGATGCAACTTCTGTGTTTCATCAACACTTTGAAGGTCCACAGATTACAGAATGCCCCCAGATGTGCATCGGAAACTACTACTGGTCTTCCAGGGAACGATCAAAGCGTAGACTGTTTGAGACATTACTCCCATGGAGGAAAGTGCGCATGGTGAGAGTTGTATTCAATTCCGATGCAATTTCTGTGTTTCATCAACACTTGGAGGGTCCAGAGATTACAGAATGCCTCCAGATGTGCATCGGAAACTATTACTGTCCTTGCAGGGAACATTCAAAACGTAGACTGTTTGAACCATTACACCCATGGAGGAAAGTGCGCATGTTGACTGTTGTATTCAATCCCGAAGCAATATCTGTGTTTCATCAACACTCTGATAGTCCACAGATTACAGAATGCCCCCAGATGTGCATCGGAAACTACTACTGGTCTTCCAGGGAACGATCAAAGCGTAGATTGTTTGAGACATTACTCCCATGGAGGGAAGTGCGCATCGTGACTGTTGTATTCAATCCCGATGCAATTTCTGTGTTTCATCAACACTTTGAAGGTCCACAGATTACAGAATGCCTCCAGATGTGCTTCGGAAACTACTACTGGTCCTCCAGGAAACGATCAAAGCGTAGACTGTTTGAGACATTACTCCCATGGAGGAAAGTACGCATGGTGACGGTTGTATTAATCCCATGGCAATTTCTGTGTTTCATCAACACTTTGATGGTCCACAGATTACAGAATGCCTCCAGATGTGCATCGGATACTACTACTAGTCATGCATTGAACGATCAAAGCGTAGACTGTTTGAGACATTACTCCCTAGGTGGAATGTGCGCATGGTGACTGTTGTATTCAATCCCGATGCAATTTCTGTGTTTCATCTACACTCTGATAGTCCACACATCACAGAATGCCCCCAAGGTCTGCATCGGAAACTACTACTGGTCTTCAAGGGAACGATCAAAGCGTAAACTGTTTGAGACCTTACTCCCACGGAGGAAAGTGCGCATGGTGAGTGTTGAATTCAATCCTGATGCAATTTCTGTGTTTCATCAACGCTCTGATAGTCCACACATTACAGAATGCCCCCAGATGTGCATCGGAAACTACTACTGGTCCTCCAGGAAACGATCAAAGCGTAGACTGTTTGAGACATTACTCCCATGGAGGAAAGTGCGCATGGTGACTGTTGTATTAATCCCATTGCATTTTCTGTGTTTCATCAACACTTTGATGGTCCACAGATTACAGAATGCCACCAGATGTGCATCAGATGCTACTACTAGTCATGCATTGAACGATCAAAGCGTAGACTGTTTGAGACATTACTCCCATGGAGGAATGTGCGCATGGTGACTGTTGTAGTCAATCCCGACGCAATTTCTGTGTTTCATCAACACTCTGATAGTCCACAGATTACAGAATGCCCCCAGATGTGCATCAGAAACTACTACCGGTCTTCCAGGGAACGATCAAAGCGTAAACTGTTTGAGACATTACTCCCATAGAGAAAACTGCGCATGGTGACTGTTGTATTCAATCCCGATGCAATTTCTTTGTTTCATCAACACTTTGAAGGTCCACAGATTACAGAATGCCACCAGAAGTGCATCGGAATCTACTACCGGCCTTGCAGGAAACGATCAAAGCGTAGACTGTTTGAACCATTACACCCATGGAGGAAAGTGCGAATTTTGACTGTTGTTTTCAATCCCGATGCAATTTCTGTGTTTCATCAACACTCTGATAGTCCACAGATTACAGAATGCCCCCAGATGTGCATCGGAAACTACTACTGGTCTTCCAGGGAACGATCAAATCGTAAACTGTTTGAGACATTTCACCCATGGAGGAAAGTGCGCATGGTGCCTGTTGTATTCAATCCCGATGCAATTCTGTGTTTCATCAACACTCTGATAGTCCACACATTACAGAATGCCCCCAGATGTGCATCGGAAACTACTACTAGTCTTCCAGGGAACGATCAAAGCGTAAACTGTTTGAGACATTTCTCCCATGGAGGATAGAGCGCATGGTGACTGTTGTATTCAATGCCGATGCAATTTCTGTGTTTCATCAACGCTCTGATAGTACACACATTACAGAATGCCCCCAGACGTGCATCAGAAACTACTACTGGTCTTCCAGGAAACGATCAAAGTGTAGACTGTTTGAGACCTTACTCCCATGGAGGAATGTGCGCATGGTGACTGTTGTATTCAATCCCGATGCAATTTCTGTGTTTCATCAACACTTTGAAGGTCCACAGATTACAGAATGCCTCCAGATGCGCATCGGAAACTACTACTGGTCCTCCAGGAAACGATCAAAGCGTAGACTGTTTGAGACATTACTCCCATGGAGGAAAGTGCGCATGGTGACTGTTGTATTAATCCCATTGCATTTTCTGTGTTTCATCAACACTTTGATGGTCCACAGATTACAGAATGCCACCAGATGTGCATCAGATGCTACTACTAGTCATGCATTGAACGATCAAAGCGTAGACTGTTTGAGACATTACTCCCATGGAGGAATGTGCGCATGGTGACTGTTGTAGTCAATCCCGATGCAATTTCTGTGTTTCATCAACACTCTGATAGTCCACAGATTACAGAATGCCCCCAGATGTGCATCGGAAACTACTACTGGTCTTCCAGGGAACGATCAAATCGTAAACTGTTTGGGACATTTCTCCCATGGAGGAAAGTGCGCATGGTGCCTGTTGTATTCAATCCGGATGCAATTTCTGTGTTTCATCAACACTCTGATAGTCCACACATTACAGAATGCCTCCAGATGTGCATCGGAAACTACTACTGGTCTTCCAGGGAACGATCAAAGCGTAGACTGGTTGAGACATTACTGCCATAGAGGGAAGTGCGCATGGTGACTGTTGTATTCAATCCCGATGCAACTTCTGTGTTTCATCAACACTTTGAAGGTCCACAGATTACAGAATGCCCCCAGATGTGCATCGGAAACTACTACTGGTCTTCCAGGGAACGATCAAAGCGTAGACTGTTTGAGACATTACTCCCATGGAGGAAAGTGCGCATGGTGAGAGTTGTATTCAATTCCGATGCAATTTCTGTGTTTCATCAACACTTGGAGGGTCCAGAGATTACAGAATGCCTCCAGATGTGCATCGGAAACTATTACTGTCCTTGCAGGGAACATTCAAAACGTAGACTGTTTGAACCATTACACCCATGGAGGAAAGTGCGCATGTTGACTGTTGTATTCAATCCCGAAGCAATATCTGTGTTTCATCAACACTCTGATAGTCCACACATTACAGAATGCCCCCAGATGTGCATCGGAAACTACTACTGGTCCTCCAGGAAATATCAAACCATAGACTGTTTGAGACATTACTCCCATGGAGGAAAGTGCGCATGGTGACTGTTGTATTCAATCCCGCGGCAAATTCTGTGTTTCATCAACACTTTGAAGGTCCACAGACTACAGAATGCCTAAAGATGTGCATCGGGAACTATTACTGGTCTTGCAGAGAACGATCGAGTCGTAGACTGTTTGAGACATTACTCCCATGGAGGAAAGTGCGCATGGTGACTGTTGTATTCAATCCCGATGCAATTTCTGTGTTTCATCAACACTCTGATAGTCCACAGATTACAGAATGCCTAAAGATGTGCATGGGAAACCACTACTGGACTTCCAGGGAACGTTCAAAGCGTAGATTGTTTGAGACATAACTCCCATGGAGGGAAGTGCGCATGGTGACTGTTGTATTCAATCCCGATGCAATTTCTGTGTTTCATCAACACTTTGAAGGTCCGCAGATTACATAATGCCTCCACATGTGCATCGGAAACTACTACTGGTCCTCCAGGAAATGATCAAATCGTAGACAATTTGAGACATTACTCCCATGGAGGAAAGTACGCATGGTGACGGTTGTATTAATCCCACGGCAATTTCTGTGTTTCATCAACACATTGATGGTCCACAGATTACAGAATGCCTCCAGATGTGCATCGGAAACTACCACTAATCATGCACGGAACGATCAAAGCGTAGACTGTTTGAGACATTACTCCCATGGAGGAAAGTGCGCATGGTGTCTGTTGTATTCAATCCCGATGCAATTTCTGTGTTTCATCTACACTCTGATAGTCCACACATTACAGATTACCCCCAAGGTCTGCATCGGAAACTACTACTGGTCTTCAAGGGAACGATCAAAGCGTAAACTGTTTGAGACCTTACTCCCATGGAGGAAAGTGCGCATGGTGAGTGTTGAATTCAATCCTGATGCAATTTCTGTGTTTCATCAACACTCTGATAGTCCACACATTACAGAATGTCTAAAGATGTGCATCGGAAACCACTACTGGTCTTCCACGGTACGTTCAAAGCGTAGATTGTTTGAGACATTACTCCCATGGAGGGAAGTGCGCATGGTGACTGTTGTACTCAATCCCGATGCAATTTCTGTGTTTCATCAACACTTTGAAGGTCCGCAGATTACAGAATGCGTCCAGATGTGCATCGGAAACTACTACTGGCCTTGCAGGGAACGATCAAAGCGTAGACTGTTTGAGACATTACTCCCATGGAGTAAAGTGCGCATGGTGACTGTTGTATTCCATCCCGATGCAATTTCTGTCTTTCATCAACACTTCGATAGTCCACACATTACAGAATGCCCCCAGATGTGCATCAGAAACTACTACTTGTGTTCCAGGGAACGATCAAAGCGTAGACTGTTTGAGAGATTACTCCCATGGAGGAATGTGCGCATGGTGACTGTTGTATTCAATCCCGATGCAATTTCTGTGTTTCATCTACACTCTGATAGTCCACACATTACAGAATGCCCCCAAGGTCTGCATCGGAAACTACTACTGGTCTTCAAGGGAACGATCAAAGCGTAAACTGTTTGAGACCTTACTCCCATGGAGGAAAGTGCGCATGGTGAGTGTTGAATACAATCCTGATGAAATTTCAGTGTTTCATCAACACTTTGAAGGGCCACGTTCAAAGCGTAGATTGTTTGAGACATTACTCGCATGGAGGGAAGTGCGCATGGTTACTGTTGTATTCAATCCTGATGCAATTTCTGTGTTTCATCAACACTTTGAAGGTCCGCAGATTACAGATTGCCTCCAGATGTGCATCGAAAACTACCACTGGTCCTCCAGGAAACGATCAAAGCGTAGACAGTTTGAGACATTACTCCCATGGAGGAAAGTGCGCATGGTGACGGTTGTATTAATCCCACGGCAATTTCTGTGTTTCATCAACACTTTGAAGGTCCGCAGATTACAGAATGCCTCCAGATGTGCATCGGAAACTACTACTGGTCCTCCAGGAAACGATCAAATCGTAGACAGTTTGAGACATTACTCCCATGGAGGAAAGTGCGCATGGTGACGGTTGTATTAATCCCACGGCAATTTATGTGTTTCATCAACACTTTGAAGGTCCGCAGATTACAGAATGCCCCCAGATGTGCATCGGAAACTACTACTGGTCCTCCAGGAAACGATCAAATCGTAGACAGTTTGAGACATTACTCCCATGGAGGAAAGTGCATATGGTGACTGTTGTATTCAATCCCGCGGCAAATTCTGTGTTTCATCAACACTTTGAAGGTCCACAGATTACAGAATGCCTAAAGATGTGCATCGGGAACTACTACTGGTCTTGCAGAGAACGATCGCAGCGTAGGCTGTTTGAGACATTACTCCCATGGAGGAAAGTGCGCATGGTGACTATTGTATTCAATCCCGATGCAATTTCTGTGTTTCATCAACACTCTGATAGTCCACAGATTACAGAATGCCTAAAGATGTGCATCGGAAACCACTACTGGTCTTCCAGGGAACGTTCAAAGCGTAGATTGTTTGCGACAATACTCCCATGGAGGGAAGTGCGCATAGTGACTGTTGCATTCAATCCCGATGCAATTTCTGTGTTTCATCAACACTTTGAAGGTCCGCAGATTACAGAATGCCTCCAGATGTGCATCGGAAACTACTACTAATCATGCAGGGAACGATCGAAGCGTAGACTGTTTGAGACATTAATCCCATGGAGGAAAGTGCGCATGGTGACTATTGTATTCAATCGCGATGCAATTTCTGTGTTTCATCAACACTCTGATAGTCCACAGATTACAGAATGCCCAAAGATGTGCATCGGAAACCACTACTGGTCTTCCAGGGTACGTTCAAAGCGTAGATTGTTTGAGACATTACTCCCATGGAGGTGAGTGCGCATGGTGACTGTTGTATTCAATCCCGATGCAATTTCTGTGTTTCATCAACACTTTGAAAGTCCGCAGATTACAGAATGCCTCCAGATGTGCATCGGAAACTACTACTGGTCCTCCAGGAAACGATCAAAGCGTAGACAGTTTGAGACATGTTTCCCATGGAGGAAAGTGTGCATGGTGACGGTTGTATTAATCCCACTGCAATTTCTGTGCTTCATCAACACTTTGATGGTCCACAGATTACAGAATGCCTCCAGATGTGCATCGGAAACTACTACTAGTCATGCAGGGAACGATCAAAGCGTAGACTGTTTGAGACATTACTCCCATGGAGGAAAGTGCGCATGGTGACTGTTGTATTCAATCCCGATGCAATTTCTGTGTTTCATCTACACTCTGATAGTCCACACATTACAGAATGCACCCAAGGTCTGCATCGGAAACTACTACTGGTCTTCAAGGGAACGATCAAAGCGTAAACTGTTTGAGACCTTACTCCCATGGAGGAAAGTGCGCATGGTGAGAGTTGTATTCAATTCCGATGCAATTTCTGTGTTTCATCAACACTTGGAGGGTCCAGAGATTACACAATACCTCCAGATGTGCATCGGAAACTATTACTGTCCTTGCAGGGAACATTCAAAACGTAGACTGTTTGAACGATTACACCAATGGAGGAAAGTGCGCATGTTGACTGTTGTATTCAATCCCGAAGCAATATCTGTGTTTCATCAACACTCTGATAGTCCACACATTACAGAATGCCCCCAGATGTGCATCAGAAACTACTACTGGTCCTCCAGGAAATATCAAACCATAGACTGTTTGAGACATTACTCCCACGGAGGAAAGTGCGCATGGTGACTCTTGTATTCAATCCCGCGGCAAATTCTGTGTTTCATCAACACTTTGAAGGTCCACAGATTACAGAATGCCTAAAGATGTGCATCGGGAACTACTACTGGTCTTGCAGAGAACGATCGAAACGTAGACTGTTTGAGACATTACTCCCATGGAGGAAAGTGCGCATGGTGACTATTGTATTCAA